>NC_056735.1:1841534219-1841649219 GCF_019279795.1 Protopterus annectens
AAAAGTTCCTTTTTTGGTTCTTTTTTGTAATGTTGTTTGTCTTTTGGCTTTTCCGTAATGTTTTTCATAATTATTTTGTACTACTGAATACAAATTTGCATTTGAAGCCTTTAACATTTTTTCTTGTGCAACTGTTTATCCTTTCCTTTAGTTTCTCTATTAATCTTTCCAAAGATTTTCTATCTGGAAATTCTAGGCATCTTGCGCAATAGTAACAATACATAATTTTTCTTATCCTCAATAATCCACAGTCATCTTCATGGCTCTTTTTGGCCTGCCAGGATTTTCTTGACTACATCCCTCTACAACATGGTGGGTTGGGTAGGGTATGGCATGTTCCTAAACACCGTTGTAGAAATGCTAGTGTCCTGAGGATTCTACACTTTTTCCACCAGTGCCTACTATCAGGATTGGGCACTTTTGTTATCCTCAGACCTGTGCACACAAGCTGCTTTTTTTTTTTGATTTTTAACCTTCATTTCACCAATAATGTATGCTATATAAAATACAATCTATACATCACGGTCGTGATGGTGAGATTTTGTAAAAACAGGCAAGTACTCACCAAAACTCGAGAATGAATTAGTTCCAGCATTACTACCTTCTTTTTCTTGCCAATTTCATCTCTGCATTCGGACTTCAATATGGGACATATATGTTGTGGTGCAGAGGTGTCTAGAGGAGGGCACAGGAAGTCCTTTTGGTGAGACAGGTGCTCATGTTAACCACCAGAGTATATGGCTAGCCTAAATGAAAAATGGCCCCAGCCTTCACACAGCATGACATGGCTGTCATGGAGGGAGGGAGTGAATACCACATAGTTCCCTTGTCTGGAGATCATTCTTGTTCATCCTGAAAAACGGACGGACCTAGTCTAGGAGGATAAAACCAAACAAACAAGCTTCTGGGGGGCTAAGACACTCCCCAGTATAACAGGTTGAAAATCAGATGAAAGCAGGGGTTACAAAAGCCTCCATAGCTGCCTGGATGATGGCCCATCTTGCTGGTTCCCACTCAAGTGTAGGTAAGGCCCCCTACACTTAAAAATGAAAGGTCTTGCGGCCACTGGGAGAGTTGCTAACTGTTTGGTGCAGAAGGAAAAACGCTTGAGAAATGCACTGCAACTACTTTATGACATCAGTCTCTAAATAGCCTAATTTTATAACAAAAGTCACTCTGTACTTATCAGAAAGCAGTGCAGTTCAAAATTCTCTTTAAACAATGCTGTACTTATGCATCTATTATTAAGGCAGAATCAATGAGTCTAGTACAAACATCCAGTCTCATTCTCCTGTTAACCAGTCTGGTACATTTATTTCAGCTTCACTAAACTGATTATTTTTAACCTTACTACTACATGGTGGTGTAACATTCCTGAACTTTCTAAGGAAGTCTGCCACTCGTCATGCTCCTCTGACAATGTTCAATTTTTTCAAAACTCATTAGAGTGGAGTGCTGCTTATGCACCAAATGAAATGTGAGAAAGAATAAGAACTACCTCACATCTCAAACTAATCTCCTCAGCTGTAATAATGCAGAGCTGGGGGAAAATTCAAAACATGAGAAAGCCCAGCATAAAATCAATAATGTAATAGTAACTATGAAAGGTTATCTCGGTCCATTCTGGATGTAATATTTAAAGACTTACTACTGACAGAAAGTGAAAGCATAAATATTTATTTTGTCATGAAGTTCTACACAACATGTACCGGTCAGCAGTAAACTACATACTTATCACCAATTGTAATTTTATTTCTAACCCTGAATAGCAAACACGTGATGGGGGCAGCAGACATGTTGTGATCTTGTTTTCCTCAAAAGTTACTTCCTGCATATAAAAGCAGGAGGGCACAGAAGAAATCACAATTCCCTAGTCAGCCTTGACAGATCACAGTTCCATTCACTTAGAATGGAAGGTGTGAGCAATACTTTCGAAATCTGAGAATCCTCAGCAACAATGTCAGTGACTCAAGTATTTCCTTTCCTACACTACACCATCAGTGAAAAGTTTTCAGAAAGGATAAAGAAATAATTGAACAATGCACCCCCTTTCCAAAAGTGATCTTTTGAGAGTTTCAAGTCCTGTCTTCCGTTCCTAACTCGGCCAGAAATCCATATTTCCTAGCTTGCAAAACTCTGCTATTAGTGAAGCTGCTCTCAATCAGGTTTACTCACCTTCAGAATAAGACGACGACTTAGTTGCTTTATTTCTCCAGAAAGGGACACACAGTGCATGAGCCTTACTAATCCTAAACTGCTGTTATCCTACTGGGACAGTTTGCTATGGTGTCTAGAGGAGGGCACAGGAAGTCCTTTTGGTGAGACAGGTGCTCATGTCAACCACCAGAGTGATGGCTAGCCTAAAAGAAAAATGCCCCCAGCCTTCACAATTTTGACCTTTACGACTTCAATAGGTACAAAAGAGAGTCTGCAGGTATACTGTATGTTTTGTCAAAAAAAAACTTTCAAACGTGATGGGCAAAATGATGCAAGAGCAAGGAAGCAAATTCCTAAAGAATGTATTGCAAAACGTTTCTCAGCCTCAACACAGTGTGCACTGAAGAGCCTATACGGGACAGAAATTACTCAGAGGTTAAGAAACTGCTCAGTCATCCTTTTATAATATGTAAGGATATTTGAATCATTCTCCAAGGAGAGAAATTCAATCAGTGGAAAGAAAATATGGTTTGGGGTATAGTTGCTCTTTACGTGTAAAAAAAAAAGTCATGCAACAGGATATAATTCCTTACTTAATGCTTATTATTCTGCATTTCAATATAGCTGCTGATGAAGATAAGAAGCTGGGTGCGTCCTGTATACTATCAGGATGACTAAATGCCCCCCCTTTTCATACTACAGAATACAGAAACGACTGTACAGATTGAATGAATTAAGAAGTTTGGCTGCCATTTTTAAGCAGATTCATGTTTTGGCAAAAATCACAGTTAAAAGATGATGTAAGGCATTATCCACCAGCTTTAGCAGCAAATAAAAAGAAAGGAAAAAGGCCACCGATTCAAAATTACTGAAATATCACTTATGCAAACCACTGAAAACCACAGTAAAATGAAAAATAAAGATCATCTTAAAACTGGAAAGAACTCTGATGCTTCAAGCAAGCATTAATGCATAAAAGGTCTGGTTTCTATGCAATAAACTCATATCTACGTAGATATTAAGGCACAAGGCTAAAGACTCTGTACATAACATGCATGTAAACATTTCAAGCCCTTCTATAGCCTTCCAATACATCAAAACAGACTAAGTTCCAAGTTGTATTTAAATATCTAAACTACTGCTTGTTTTAATATAGTATAGTACTCTAATTCCATGCATCAGCTACTGTTTGACAGAATTAGTACATTTTTCATTCCTATAGAGTCTTCTACATAGGTTGTCAGATTCTCTTATTTTTTAGAATCCCAAACATTCCTAGAGGTAGTTCTCTATAAATGTCCTATGTACCCGAGTAAGGTCTAATTAAATATCTACATGAGACACTGTAAAAGTTAATACATTTCATTCTTTTATAACTTAAAATTTCATATCCAAGGATGCCCCAGGCTCATTTCCACTGTATTCTTTCCAATTTACTCTTACTTGTTTTCATATACAAGGTTTCCATATTGTTATTCCAAATCTTTTTTATGCAGCCTATAGCAGTGATGGCGAACCTTTTGAGCTCGGCGTGTCAAAAATAATTTTTGGTGCACTATTTTAAGCCTAGTTATCAGTGCACATTGTTTTCGCTATTGCAAGTCACCGATTTTTTTTTAACTTTTATAATACATAGCGGCACAAGATTAGACCATTTTTTAAAATGAATGTCTAAAGAATGGTTTCTCTTTTGTTTGGGGGGGTGGGGGGGGGGGGTGACATGCCAGGGAAGTCATGATAGTAATTTTCCAAATTTTTGACATGCCGAGCCAAAAAGGTTCGCCATCACTAAGCTAGATGAAAATGAGAAAGAGCTCAATAATGCTTTAATGGAAAATTAAGGCAGGACAGGTAAGTTGTTGCAGAAGTGCACTCAGGCATTGTAAGGCATCAGTCTAAAGGCCCAGTATCCTTTTGCATTCTGGCATGCAATTATCACAAGAGCACCTACAAACTGCCTTAATTCTCCTGTAAAATGTCTACTTTCTTTTCTTGTTATTTAAAGTACTTAAGAATGTTTGTGAACAGATTTGATAAAAGTTGCAAATTAATATGTATTTAATGGGCCAACATAATATAAGCAGGATGAGAAGCACAGAGCCTCACTGCACTGTGGAAGAAATTTCTTTAACTAGAGTTTGAATCCTGCTGAGGGTGCTTTTAAATAAATATTCTCTCAACAAGATATCTGCTCAGTACATATACATGGCTGACATTTACTTAAGGATTGTGGATACAGATCTCTGTCGGGCACATTTACTTGAAGATTGTGGATACAGATCTCGGTCGGGCACAACTACAGCAAACTATGTCCCAGTAGGATAACAGCAGTTTAGTATTAGTAAGGCTCATGCTGGAACAAAGCTATTAATTCCATTTTTCACACCAGCAGAGATGTGCCTAAAAAAATAGGACCTAAAAGCATTGCTACATCTGGTGGGCCACTTCCACATCTACCCACAAACCCAAATTTGTGGATGCTGAGAATGAGGTGATAGTGACCCTCTGTCTCCACAGGCAATGGTTCTTTGCTGTCCATGCCACAGTCCAGCTCTTCTGTGACAAAGCCTAGGCTGAAATAATCAGCAATGTTAATGCTGCGGATGGTCAAGATCTAAACTTTTACATGGCCTGCCACAAGGCCATAAATATGACTCATGCTACCATGCGTACAGCAGAAGCCTTGGTGCAGGAACATAGGGCTACAGGTGGTGGGCCATCAACTGAAACACCTCAAGGACAACGAGGAATTTCTGGACTTGCTTAAAGGCAGTACCATCTTCATAGAGTACCACAGTGCAGTTTTGGACATTGGGGCAGAGCTGGACAAGTCCCAGAGTGTCAAATGCAGATGCCCAAGGTATGTAGTTGAAGTTTATTTTATCAACAACTAAAGTCCTCCCTACCTTATACAGTCAACTCTAAACTTCACTACCTGTCTGCTGTATGGTGAAAAGGTACACCAGGGATCCAACAAGCACAACCATCTGCACAATTTATGGGACAGCTTATTACTTTTTTTTTCATGTTTATAGATGTACAGATATTAGCTGTATGTGTACCTGTGGTGCAAGATCATACTTAACACTGGACATTTTTTGCTTTGATGTATTTACAAGTGATTCTTTACCTGACACCATCACAGTGGAGCTGCTCCTGTTGAATGCTAGAGAATCTGTAGCCTCTGATAATGATGTTGAGAATTAGCTGACACAGGGAATGGAGGGTATGTGTTTGACCCAAGGAATGAAACCACTGCACCCCTTACACAAACCATGAAAACAGTCTCTCTGCCTACAGACACCCAGGACACACAAACATCTGAGAGAGGGCAGATTGATGGGGACACTACAGATCAGGGAAATGTGTTGGCTCCCCGCAGACAGACAGATGTCTGAATCTAGCCTAGCACTTGTGGGTAAGGTAGTCTATATGGGAGTTAGTAAGGGTGCTCACCAGGGATAGTTATCATTCTTCTCCCTTAGTTTGGAGCATTAGTGCCCACAACCAAATATGTGCAGGGTCATTGTTGAGGCACAGGCTAGTTCTACCACAGCCAATGCAGAGCTAATGAGGTTGATTCCAGGCTGTGCACATTGACCTACATGACTGCATATTCCATGTGTGTGATTCCCTGGACAGATTGAATCGCACACTGGATGCCTGAATGGACAGGTAAGTCCGCAACCAAAGGAGAGTAGCATTGCTGAAACTGAATACATCAAGCCATGGTGAGTACCTTCACGAGGTTTACCCTGTTTTTCACAAAATCTTACCAAGATGACACTGATACTTTTATATAGCATATATAATGGACAAAAGTAGGTCAAAAATAAAAAAAAAAAAGATAGCTGGGTGCACAAGACCCAGGATAGAAAGCGTGCCCAATCCTGGTAGACACACTGGTGCCAGGACTGGAAAAAATGACAAGTGCAGAATCCTATGGAAACATTCTTACAATGGAGCTAGGCCAGGCCCAGGGGGAGGATGCCCCCCATGTTGTACAAGCAGCAGCAGTCCACAAAAATCACAAACTGATGAGCCAAAAAAAGAGCCATAAAGACAACAGAGTAGACTATTGAGAATAGGAAATTCAGTAAAAAGCCCAGAATTTCCAGACATAAGATGCACAAAAAGATTGAGAGAAATTAGAGGAAAGAAAAATACTTACACAAGAAAGCATCAGAAGCCTCAAACAAAAATTTGCGTCCATTAATACAACAAATTTGTGAAAAACTTTGATCTGTTTGGAAAAATAAGCATTTGAGGAAGTGCGAAAATATAAACAAAAAGTAGAGATTTTTTGAAACTTATAAAAAAAAGAAATATGGACAGGGGAAAGAAAGATTTGGCATGGTGCAATATTTATGCAAAGTCGAAAGCCAAATCAATAAATCCAAAAAAGGCAGCCCCAAAGATATTCAGAGAAACAGAGGCAAAGGCATCCAGATATGAAAAATTTCACATAAAAAGTATCACAGAGGAAATGTAGAAAAAGAAAATTAGTAAAGTAGAAGTTAAAAAAGAAAATAGAAGCTGAAGTTATGGAATGCCTACGAAGTGAAGGATTTGGTACAGAAGGTCTAACACAGTTTACATCACAGCATGATGGAATGAGTCCTCAAAGTAAGAAAAAAAACAGGAAGATCGGGAGATGTATATGAAGTGGAAAAGAAAAATATTTAATATGGTGCAATATTTATGCAAAGGAGAAAGCAAAATTAATCAATACAAAGTGAGCAGCACCAAAGATATTTGGAGAGAAATACAGGCAAAGGAATCCAGACATGGAAACTTTCCAATACAAAAAATAAGACAAAAAAAGTAGAAAAGAAGATTAGTAATGGAAAAGTTAAAGAAATAGAAACTGAGGTTATGGAGTACCTGCGAAGTGAAGGATTCAGTGTAGAAAATCTAACTCAAAGCACCACAGCAGGATAGAGCAACAGACATCCAAATTAAGGAGAAACCAGTGGAACAGGAGGCAACTGGGTAGTTACCTTATGAAGACATTGTGAAGCCTTCCACAGGAAACCAGTATAAACATTCACTTGAAGCTGGACAGCAAGGGAAGGAACAGGAAACTGTGGAAACCCTGACACAATGTTGAGGAGTGATAGGCCAGTGATGACAGAGCTATGGATAACAGGATGAAATTGGAGAATATGCCACAGGAAGATACTAGCCACAGGAAATGGGGAACAAAAAATCCTTAGAAGAAAGTGAGCTAAGAAAAGAGTTGCGGGATTTAAGACAGACATATGATCAATTAAAGAAATAGACAGCAGAAGGTCAATAAAACCCAAAAAGTCAGAAGTCTGATAAAACAAATGAATGCAGTAATTAGGACTGTCCATAGAGATCTATGCGATATAACAGACAAACAGGATACATTACTGTGCAGCTAAATTAAGAACAGATAAAATTCTACCACAAGAACACAGGGTAGTAAGGAAAAGTAAGAGGAGAAATCGAATACCTTCATGGAAGTAAAAAAACTACTGGTGATGCAAAAGGTAAAATCACCAAACGGCTTTAATAAAACAAAATACAACAAGTACACTCAAACTGACTTAGCGCTTTCACCCAACTAGGGCATCTTCAAAATCAGTTAAAAAATGTTAACAGACCTTTATGAAATTCAAACATTGTAGCCAATGGGCATCAACATACAATGAAATTGTTGTCAATTGT
Organism: Protopterus annectens; assembly: GCF_019279795.1. NCBI lineage: Eukaryota > Metazoa > Chordata > Ceratodontiformes > Protopteridae > Protopterus > Protopterus annectens. The sequence goes on from NC_056735.1 coordinate 1,841,542,071, forward strand.
CCTGAGAGTTAACTCTTGCTGGTGCAACAAAATTACACTTGTCAAAAAAATTCACCACACATACATATTGGTAAAATCCTGTATAGTAGGCGTCTCAAAAACTCCTTCCTTTAGGGAATCCCTTGTTTCCTTGTTACAAAGTTACAACTTTTCAGATACATAAAGCTTTATGCTTTAGTATACATGCCAAAGATAAGGTGTCGTTAATGCCAGGTCGTGTACTGGCTTCTAATCTAACCTGCCATATGCATTCTCTAACTTCAAGCATGTCCAGGGTATTGTAATTGCAACACAAATAATTGCAACACGAATATGGTCATATATGTGGCTACTTGTTTACCTTGTCCAGCGTTTTATGTTGGAATGACCACAAGAAAAATAAGACAAAGGATACTGGAACACATCAAGGACATAAAAAATAAATAAAAATAAAAAATAAAAAGTCAACTCTCTATTGACCCGCAGTAAGGACTGTATGAAGTTCAAGAAATTTATATTTTTTGTCATTGACAGATTATACACCAAAGATTTTGGTGGAGATTATAAAAACATGCTTGAAGTTAGAGAATGCATATGGCAGATTAGATCAGAAGGCAGTACACTACCTGGCATTAACGACACCTTATCCTTGGCATGTATACTAAAGCATAAAGCTTTATGTATCTGAAAAGTTGTAACTTTAAGAAGGAAGCACAAGGGATTCCCTAAAGGAAGGAGATTTTGAGACACCTACATATTGGTAAAATCCTGTATTGTATGTGTGGTGAATTTTTTGACAAGTGTAATTTTGTTGCATCAGCAAGAGTTAACTCTCAGGACAATTGACAATTTCATTGTATGTTGATGCCCATTGGTTACAGTGTTATTTGAATTTCATTCATAAAGGTCTGTTAACATTTTTTTAACAGACTCTGAAGATGCCCTAGTTGGGTGAAAGCGCTAAGTCAGTTTGTGTGTACTTGTTATTGTATTTGTTTTATTAAAGCTGTTTGGTGATTTTACCTTTTGCATCACCAGTAGTTTCTTTTTACAAGTCTCTCAACATTGGATTGCACCTTCACGGAAGTATCGAACAGAGAAAATTATAAAGCAATTAAGACAAGTGTCACTGTTAGAGTACAGACTAGGGAACAGATTAACAAAAATACTCAAAAAGATATGTGAAAAAAACAATGCACAATATAACGGATCAGGATCTGTTGTGCACTATTGCAATTAAAATCTCAGCACAGGTAGAAAAACTTAGAAGATACATAGATAACTATAAAGGAAAAGTACAAAATAAGTAAATTTATTGATGACCCTAAACAGTTCTACAGAGAACTGGGGAACAAGTAAAAGGAATTGAAAGACCACCCCAAAAAAAAGAAGAAAGATACATTTGAGAAATATCAAGAAAGATCCTGTGGAACATAAATATATTAAATGGATACAAGTAGTAAAAGAAAGAATTAGAAGTTCCAAGGTACAGGATGTGGAATGGGATGAAATAACGTCCAGAGAGATCTCAAAGTTAAGAAAAGCCTCCAACTGGAAAACCCCAGGCTCAGATGCAGTATCTAACTTTTGGCTAAAAGTATTTACATCTTCGCAAGAATATTTAGCCATGGGCAAGAACTATTTATATGCGTACCCTGAACAGACACCAACCTGATTAACAGGAGAAACAATGCTCCTATTTAAGAGTGAACCTGCAAGTTATCCTAAAAATTATAGGTCAATAACTTGCCTTCCGATGAAGTATTAACTATACACTGGAATTGATGCCAGAGTTTATGAAGGATAGAGCCAGACTCCTAAACCTGGTAAAATCGACTGCCAATCATTAGCGGACCGGAGTTCCATTATGGCGACCCCTAACCGGGAAAAGCCGAAAGAAAAACAACCACCAAAGACAGTGAAAAAAGTTTTCTTTTTAGTGCACTCACTATCTCAATATAGTTAAGACTTTTGATACCATCCCCCATACTGGTATTTTCCACACTGGTATAAAATACAAGTCAGTAGAAAGAACAGAAAAATTTCTCAATAAAAAGGGTCTTAAACCTTCAATTATCCCAACAGATTAGCTCAACTATCCTCATTCTTTGGCTTACCAGTTCCTTTGCGATGACCTACTCTCAGCTCTCTAGGCTATGAATGAACCAGCCCTATTCTATGCTCTATATCTTAGTAGGACCAGAAGAATCTCAAACACACATCCAAAGAGAGGCTTTAACCTACAGCAACAAATTAACACAACTCACTAGAAAGACAAGTACAGAATATGCCTTAGGTTGTGAAGCTATGGGACAAAATTCCTTTACGCATAGAGCATAGCAATATAAAAGCCTCCTTCAATCCAGCTCACATGAATGGATGGGTGGCCAAAAATTCAACCCAGAGATTATCTGTACAGCTCTCTCAGATAAAGGAAGTAGGCATTATTAATGTGTTTTTGTTAAGGGTGTTTAAGGGCTAGGTATCTCTTGGTGCAAAAAAGACTGCTACCTAGTAACTACCCATATAAGTATGGAATACAGAGAAAGAGGGCAAGAAAAATTTAACTGTATATTATGGAATCAAAATGAGACCATTAAACAATGGGAGACGAGATGGATGAAGGTGGCAGGCAAAAAAATATAGACTGGTTGTTTAAAGTGCGAAGGAGTAAGATGGGTAGAGGAGGACGGCAATGAAAAAGTGGAAGGATGGCAGACAGACATGGTGATTGATAGAGAGGCTGGAACAGATAAGGGTGGCAAGAATATCAAAGTGGGGATTTGATAAGCCTTGTCCTAGTGGCCCACATTAGATTTTATTACTCTGTCCACCAGGTAAGTAGGCTGGTCAACTAACCCTCTACAGCCACAACCAGAGCTCAAAAAGCAGAAAATGTGAACTGCAGAGAAGAGGAAATTCATGCACGTTTCTTTTCTATGACAGGAAAAAAATGAGTCTAGCTGAAACACCCCAAATCCTGGATTAGGCAAACAAACTGGAAGCCTGAACTCTGTAGAAAATAAGCCCAATTCTACCATCTCTGAAAGATGGAGAAATCCTAAATGGCCCTATTTAAAAGATTGTACTGAAAATCCCCAAGACCAAACAAGTTGAGCCTGTTGCATTATAAAGGTCAGGCTCAGTCTGGCCTGACAAAATATTACATACCACCATCTAACGCCAAATTCTTACCACTTCATTCCAGAGCCTTTAGGAAAGAGTCACATGGTGCATGATGATGGTGAACATAAAAGAAATATGATCTAACCTCTCCCAGAATCTTGTCAGGGAACAATGAGACTGGAAAGCCTCATGATAAACAGCACACTTAAATACCAAGAAAACTTATATGGAAGTGGGCATTCTGAAGATGCCAATGGCTGATGCACTGCGCAGGACAGTCAACTGTTTGCCTCTCATATGCAACCAGACTAAGGAAGCTGCCATATTGTCACAGATAACAGACCTATATCTTTGAAGACAGTTACTGCAGAGCATCTCCTAGACTGTGAATGTTTCTGAAGATAGGCTCACCCCTTAATGAGAGACAATAAGCCAAGGTCTCATTTGAACGAGTTGTTCAAAATCTAGGTGCATGTTAAAAAAAAAAAAACATCACTTACTGGATAAAGAGAAGAGGTAATTTATTAATCAATGCATCACTACAAGCAAAGAAAAATGACAATTTCCAAACCTCATTAGACTTCACAAAATTCATATCTACACACAAAAGTATGCAACATTTTTAATAAATTCAAATAGCTACATATAACTGCAATATACTGATAACACTCATAAGAATCAGAAAGCTAATAATTACATGATGATGTATCGCTTATGTCACATTGTGTTATTCTGCACTGCTTCTGTAGGCATAACAGAACACCTTGAACTAGCTAAGCAAGTATTAGAACAAAAACATAAAAAAAACCCACAATTAACTTGATAAATACCTCAGGTTAACATTTTTTTAAATCTATAAAATAAACTGAATTTCTTGCATTGAGAGAGCTGCACTGGTGCATGGGGATAAAGCCCAGACTATGAATGGGGCATGATACATTCATCTGAAGGCTTGAGGACCTATTGCTGGGAAAGAAAGGAAGGAAGAAATTTAGCCTAATGCTTGTGTTGGTGCACTCACATTGGTAGAATCCCTCATGAAGACCAGGGAGCACAAGTAGGTGCCATCTATGGGGTGGGGACAAGACTATTTTATTATGTACATCAAAAACGTCAACTGGACTCAAACTACTTGGACACTTCGGGCATGTAAATGAGACACTGGGGCTGACAAAAACAGAAAAACTATCCCCAGTGGTAAGATGACAAATCCCATTCCTTGTACTCTCCAATCACCCAAGGGAAACAAATGGGCCACAGGGGTCTCATCTCCAGGAAAGAAATGGAAGTCAGTCAGCTGGAAATCAAGCAAAAAGCAAGGAAAACAATCTTCATCATAAAGCAATATGCTCATCCACATATGATATAAAAAGGAAAGCTTCTGTAAAGTTAAGTTCTGCTTCCTTTCTACTTATGATTGCAAATGAGTATATTTTTATTAGTTAAAAAACTGTTACACTAGTAACTACTCGCAATGTAACCAGTGTAAACCTAACTTTCATCCATCAACCCACTTTTTATTCTTTAAAAGCAAAGTTGCTCTTCTAGCATCCCACCATACACTTCTGTTCATACTTCCCATAAAATGCCTTGTAAATGAAAGCTATGGATTTGCAATACCAGTAGAGCTGCAAGACTAGGTCCATCCTTAGTAACAGCAGGACTAGGGCTGATGAGAATTAGGACAGTTGACATAAAATGTTCTCAGGGTATCGCGGTACGTTCCACATCCCATAATGCACCATAGTGCCATTCTCTAGACCTGTGTGACATGGATAAACACCATCATTGTTCTAAACTTACTTTTATACATTAAAGGAGTTGGAAGGAGGAGGGTACGTTGCAGAAGCTGGACCCACTTACAGACCTGCTGTTATCTAAATATAACATTAGTATCTAACAACAGGCGTTCCGTCCTCCGTAAATAAAGGGCTTAGCCACAAGCAAATCCTCCTGGGTAGTCTCCATTATGAGAGCATACGCTGGATAATGTACCCCAGCTTATAGTGCCACTGAATGAAGTCTTTCAAGAGTTTAGATGAAAGTGCTTTATAAATTTGCGGATGAGCATATTTCCGGAACAGAGTTGATTTTTTTATTTTTTTGCTCTTGAGAGAAGACAACGTATTTTGGCAAAAAGCTATCAACTCCTCTAACAGAGTAAGCCTGTGGGTATGAAGGAAGAGGTTTATTACATTTCCACAGCAGTAAATTAATGCAGTCAATAACTCATTATCCAAGTTTCTAGGTGGAGAAAAAAAAAAGTTCTATGAATCACTCATAGCAGCCAGTCTTTTCAGCACAAAATCTTAAAGGACAGTACACGTCCAAGCTACGAAGAAAATATTACCGTATACTTGAACTGATAAGGAAAGAACAGTGATACAGCATTTTGTAGCAACTTTAGGCATAAAGGAGGGATCAGTACAGAGGAGAACACTCTTATCGAAGACTAAATGTGGAGGATGAACTTAGCGTGCATTTCAGACACCTTATTAATTTAGGTGAAGGCACGCAGAAAGCATATAATTAAAGAAAATTTAATTCTGAGATACTGAAGGCTTTAACAGAGGTAATGCAGCCAATTGATACAGTATCAGAGGAAGGGTGTGACAGAAAAATGCCAAAGAAACTGAAAAGAAAGGTGCATCAAAGTGGTGCATCCAGTACTTGAGAAAGCTAGAGTGATGGAGATGAAGTGCCTGAGATGGGGTGGTAGGATGCATACTGTGTGACAGAAGTAATAATGACATCAGAGCAGAAGAAAAAACCCTAATTACAGAGCAGATCAAAAAGAACAGATTACAGTGGTTTCTGTACGTGAAGAAAGATGATGGTGTGATGAAGACTTGGGAGAGAATGGAAGAAGCAAGAGAAAATGAGGACATCCAGCCATGGGATGGATGGCCTGCATAAGAGACGACGAGTGACAGTCAGGCATGACTACTGAAGGGAGGAGAGTGGCACTGAATTAACAGAGGCGGGGATAGTTTAAGTGGCATCCTGATCTCATGTAGAAAAACACGGAGGAAAAGGAGACTGATGACTACTGAAGGCTTGAAAACAGTCAAAAAATCCTTTAGCACAAATTATAAAATCCAACACAGAACTCTTAAATGAACATAACTGGAATGTACTTTTTGGAAGGCTTTGAAGACCTTCAAAGATGCCAAAGACAAGAAGTCACCTTCTTCATGAAAATTAGATTTGTTTTTTTAGGTGCACTTCAATTTTAAACAGAATTATTCTTCTGTTGAAGATGGACATTTATTCCAAAATGGATGGAATAAGACCAGTAAAGGAATCTAAACAGTTTGAGGTGGCCCAGATAGAGAAACATGTCCACTTGCATGTTTTGTGTGTGTTGGCTTCTGAGAGAAGGAAAACAAAAGTTATGTACTTACCATAAAGCTAGATCCATGATGTCTTATCTTCATCTGGTTCAGACATATAGGATGCAGATCCAACCTCAGCACCAGCTTCCAAGTTTCTTCAGATCCAGTGCTCTGACTCATCCTCCCAATCCTTGTGAAATGTGTGGGCATATTACCTACAGGACCCATTTTAAGAACAAACTCCTTAATTCAGATAGGACAAAGTTTTTGAGGAAGGTAGGTAGAGTATTTCATGGCAGTGCACAGAAAGGGAATAAAATTCACATGACCATCTCAAAGCCATAGGTGACAATTTGTATGGGGGCAGAAGGTAGGTGGTTTGAACCAGATGAAAATCAGTCAACAAGGACCTAATGTTGTGGATATGAAAATTATGCATTTAACCAATGTTGTCAATTTTTATTAGTTTCAAAAAAAATGGGCCTGACTCAAGCTGCATCAAGGAAGGACATTCCTGAGAATGGTGGAGCCAAATGATGAACATGATCTAGAATGAGCATCCAGCTTGTAGTGAGACACAAAGGTGTGTACTGTGGCCCAAGTGGCTGCAGCACAAAAGTCATCAATAGATAAGCCTCTGTCAAATGCCGTTGAGGTAAAAACTGCTCTGGTTCAATGGGCTTTAGGTTTACCCAGCAAGGTTAAATTCTTCTGGTATACAAAAGAAATACAATCAGGACAGCCATCTGGAAAGAGAAACTTTAGTAACCGTCTTTCCAAACTTTGGTTTAGAAAAAGAAGAGCACAATTAATCATTTTCTAAATTCTTTTGTCCTGTGGATATAGAATCTGAGCTCTTGTGAACATCTAACATATGCAATAAGCATTCTCCTTTGTTTTTTTCCTTGGAAAAAACACAGGTAAATGTATTGACAGATATAAATTAAGTCTGGATGCCACCTTAGGAATAAAGGACATTTTACTTCTAAGCGAAATTTTATCTTTGTGGAACACTAGACACATAGGGTTAAGGAGAGAGGGCCTGTAGCTCTAAAATTTGTCTGGCTGACGTCACTACCACTAAGAAAATTGCTTTCCAAGTAAGGAATTTTAGATAGGCAGTGGTAGCTGGTTCACATGGAGCCTTGAGTTAGGGCTTGTAGCATAATGATGATGTCCCACGAGGTGCTGGGTCTCTAATGGGAGGTCTCCATAGAAAAGCACTTTCCAGGGAGGCTTTTGAAATGTTAAGAGAAGCTACTGAAATATATTTATGTCCAGCACGAACACTGGAAATTGCGCTAACTGTACCTTAATGGTGGCAAAGCTGGAAGTTTTATCAAAAAGGTCAGATTTCAATTTTTTTCTTTTTTTAAGCAAACTAACAGCAAACATGACAAACCGAACCCCAAGGCCTTAAACTAAGTTAGTTAACTAACCTATGCTAAACTATACTATCCTATTTTAAGAGCCACATTTATGCAAAAATAAAGTGACAGAAATCTCTCATGGTAGGAGAGGGCTAGCAGAAAATGAAGTATATAGCCAACAATTTCTGGAGAGCTCTTTCACACATCCATACTTGAGTGGCAAAAGATTTGAGCATCTAGGTAATTATGGGTAAGGAAGGAGTCAGAGCTGTGGATTCAGTGAAGCTTCAAAGTCAGCTATGAGATCAGATCAGACAACCCATATGTTTGAAACAGATGAAAACAGAATCTTGGATCTATCTGTACCACTTTAGAAAGGCAGTACAGTTTGCAAACACCACTGAAATGGTAACTCCATGCAGTTAACTTAACAGAATGACTGCGCCCATGTATGGCTTGCCTGACAGGTAAGAGAAGGGGGTCCTGAAAGAGCATGGCAGTAATGACTGTACAAAAGATTAGCCATAAGCAGGGGAAACAATTATCAATGCTAGTAAGGACCTATGAGAATGACCTATGACTTGGTTGTTTAGCTTTCTGTAGGAGACCCATCATCAGGGGAAATGAGGGAAAGCACAAGACAGTGTCCAGAAGGCAATGTCAAGATGACAGTGGCACAGGAAAATCATTTTCTTGGGTGGCAAAAGCCAGGGTACATTTTTTGGCTGGGCTTGTATAGACCCCAGGGCAGTAGCCTAGTACCTACCTATGAACCTATGACAGCATCTCTTGGAAGTCCTCAGCTGGGGAGACTAGTAACTACTGCATTTGACATTTTCTGGGGAGCAAAGCTCGTCACAATGAAATAGATCTGTACCACTGAAATGTTGATGGGCCATTTCTGAAGCATCAGCAGACAATGTATGGCTATGTCTGAAAGTGAACTAGCTTCCCCCTTGGGATGCAGTTGGCTAACTAAAAGTGACTGGATCACACAACCCTCTCATACATTCATGTCTTCCCAACACAAGGGTTAAGAATGAGTTTTGCCTTCCTGTCAATGTACCATACCACAGCTATGTTGTTGGAAAGGAGCTGCTATTGGCACCCTGGAATATGGAGTCTGGAAAGGTTCAAAGTATAAAGGGTTGTCTCCATCTTCCATATACAGATGTGCATCTTTGCCTCAGCAAAGATCAAGGTACCTGTGGTCATTTGCTCCTAGTGTCCACCCAACTTATTGCAGTGATTGGATTAATTATTTTAGAGCCGATAAAATGCCAAGATTAAATACCAATATTAAGCTCATACTGAAAGCTAGGCATTAATATGTATACAAGTAAATTTTGTTTTTATTTTCATTGTAAAATTTAGTATAATACTTGTATATTCTTTATTTAGATTCTATTATTTTATTTGGTCCTAGGCTTGTTTGTATACAGTGGATATAAAAAGTTTACACACCCCTATTAAAATGCCAGGTTTTTGCGATATAAAAAATGATACCACAATAAATTTTAAAACTATTCCCACCTTTTAACAGGGGTGTGTAAACGTTTTATATCCACTGCGTGTGTGTGTACATAAATGTATTTTATATACATATATGTGTGTGTATATATGTGTATTTATATATATATATACATATATATATATATACACACATACATATGTACACACACATTTATATATATATATATATATATATATATATATATATATATATAAACACACACATATATATATATATATATATATATATATATATATATATATATATATAACACACACACATACACATATATATATATATATATATATATATATATATATACACATACACACATACATAATACATGCATCTCTCTATATATGTATACATATGTATATATGTATACATATGTATATATATATATATATATATATATATATATATATATATATATATGCACACATGTTTTCCTTTGTTCCTTTTACTACTCTGTTTTATTTTAAGTGATTTTAGCTATTTAATAACCCATGTGATTTTAAGAATATGTATAGATGGCTGGTGTAAATATTTAGAACACTGAAGAGATTGAGATGCAATTGCATTGAGAAACTTTTGTAACTCAAAAGCTTTGCTGCATTTTATTATTTTACTCATTAAAATATTGTTTGGTGTTGAATTCCTGTTTTTACTTGGACATACATATATATGATGTACATATTTTCCTAAATGTCTATTTACAATTGGACCATCAGTAATGTGTAAAAATCTGGCCAAAACAATATGCATACAAAATATTTATGAATAAGGAACGTGTGTGACACACTAGCACCTAATCCTTAGAACTGAAATGCCCCAGTAGAACCTGAGTAACCCCAGAGGAAAGCAATAACGTGTGCATCTAGGAATGGGGAAGAAACGAAAGGAAGGGGAAAGAAAAGGAAATGAAAAAAAAAGACCTCTTAGCCAGGAGAAAGGTCATCAGAATGTAACATGGGTAAGTGGGAGTGAAGGAACACTGCAACAATGAGAAGTAGGACATCTGTTATGATAAGAGCTTGCACAACTGTACTGTATCCTTAACACTGCTGCAGTATTCTTCACTCTTGGGAGAGTACAAAAGCTACTGAAAAGTATGCGAGAAGGAAACCACAGAAAAGCATTAAGGATGGCCATGGAAAAACAACCCTGACTCTTGAAAAAGACAGACATTCAACTTTCCATATTTGGTGAAAGTGTGCCAAGACAACCAAGTAGCAACTTCCAAAATGGATGTAGTATCCAGTCCCTTGAAAAAAAAGCACCAGAACAAACTACTGCCCTGGTATCATTACCATGAATGGAAGAAAGGTGCTGGCCATTAAAAGAATAGCAAAAAGAAATGGCCTTAGAAATTACTTTGCAGAAAGGACTGGAAAATATAGAATAAATAAGCAGTCAAAGAGAGGAACTTGGGAGGCACACCATCACTGAAATGGTCTGAATCCTGCAACCCATGAACACTTGGCCCTGACAGGTAATCACCAGAAAATTTCTGAGATTAAGGGTGAACCCAACACTGCATAGAAGCAGCTTAGTGAAGCTCATGAAGGAGGAGCTGCTGACGGGGGATTTCAATCAAAAGGTCATTCAAGTAAGGGAATATCGGAATTCCCTAAAAACTGCAGAAAGCTACCACAGGGGCCAGATATTTAGTACAGTCCCTCAGAGCCTGCTCAGCGGCACCAGATCCATCCAAGGTTGAGACTACCGCAGGATCGTTAGTCGAAGAGATATGCGGTATACCAGACTCCAAAAGGGTCTCTCTGTAGGGGCCTGTAAGTTAACAGAAGTGGGCATCAGGGGCTGCGAAAGCACCTCACTGAGGACTGGAGAACTAACAGCCAGCTTAACGGAAGCATCATTGGTAGGTTTGGACCCGTGCTGTCTCTTATCTGTAGTTTTTTTTTGGAAGATCTGCTGTCGGATGGCTTACTGAAGCCATATCAAAGTTTGAAGACTAAGCAGAAATATCTGGCTACAATAAGGGCCCGAAGATGGATAGTTCTGGCGTTGAACTAAGCACAGAAGCAACAACGAGGGACGTCGTGGTCTGGGCCTAAACAAGTGACGTGTTAAGAGTGGAAGCCTTGGTGTGGTATTAGTTTTTCACAGGCGAGACAATTAACTTTTTCTGACATTGATTAGTGCAAGAAAAAAGGATCCCCAATGGGGTACTTAGCTTTAGAAGACTTCAACTTCAATTCAGTAAACGAAACTCGGGTAGCGGCCAACCGGCACTCATGTGAACTGCTTCTGGTCTGGGCTCTGCAGCAAGAAAGACTGATGGAATGGCGTTTGTTTCCTTACTTTATACTACTGATGATCTGACATCAGTCTTCAAGCAAAAGCAACTGACGAAGAAATACTAAGTCTCTGGTATTCAGGCTGGATGAAGGCTACCCTGGCAGGGATAACCCAAATGTGATGACTACAACAGTGAAACATGAACATCTGTAAAAGACTAAAAGGCAAAGTAGAGAACTGATGACAGGAACAAATAAATGTACAAACTTCCTGAAGAGAAGGTTTAAGACGAATGTAGAGGTCAGCGTCTTTCAAATCCCACGATATCAGAAAAGCTTGAACAAGCAAGACAGGAAAGTGTCTGAAGAGATCATAATCCTGAAAGTGGGAACTTGAGAAAGGTGTTTAGAATGGCGAGGTCTAGAATGGGCCTCCATGACCTCACCTTCCTGGAACCAGAAACATGCAGTACTAAAAAAACTGTTAAATGTTTCCCCGAACCACCAGATCCCAAAGAATCAAAGAACAATGTGGAAGCAGGACAAGGAGACTACTGATAAAGGCCCATGAATGAAGGGAGTGACATTCCAGACTATAAAAGTAATGGTTCTGAATCATGGAAAGCACCCAAGAGTCAAAGGTCAACCTGAGGGACTGGGGAATCTGGCCAAGAGGTAGGAATGGTCGAATGTCAAGTACACGCAGATTTGCAAAGGAAAGGAGACTTCTAGACCGGAGAACCCTGATAAGACTTATTCAGGAAAACTCTCTAAGCAGCCCTCTTGCACACAGAAGTGTCTCTAAACTGTCTACAGACAAAAGAAGGCTGAGGTGGATAATTTCTCAGACTCTTAGGAACAGGACAGACAAATACCTGATTTAGATCCTGCATAACTTTACCTTTATCTTGTAGGGTCTTAAGTAATTCAGCAGAACTGCCAAAGAGATTCTTGTTGGGGGGGATCCAATAATTTGGCCTTAATGTCTTCAGGCAGAGCTGAAGGAGCAACCAACAATACCTCACAGATCCAGATGCAACTACCCTAGATAAGACATCAACAGCATCAAAACTGCATTTAATGGAATTATGAGCCTTCTGAGAAGCACAGCTCAAAATGGAAATGTCAGAAAACAACCTCCAAATCAGGCAAATTAAAGTAAAAAATAACTATAGTCATACATGCCAACACAGAGAAAAAAAAAAAAGTGTGCGTCACTGCACGAAATTTCGAAACTCAGGCTCTTAGCACATGAAATGACAATTTACAGAAAGACTAAATTAATAAAAAATTTACATGAAATTAAAACAAGGTACAAAAAAGTAAATAAAGTAAAAAATTTGAAAGCTATATTTACATCAGAAACACAACGAACAGCAGAAATAGACTGAGTAGAAACATAAAAGTACTATAATTGAGAGGCACAAACTTCCCCGCCACAAATACATACCACAAACTTACAGTTCATAGTTTTCCTAGTGCAGATAGAGATGTATGAAGTGAACTATTCAGAGTGTTTATGTAAACGACATATTTGCACACAAATGTTTTACCCATGTAGTGCGTTAGGCTATAGGTTGGTTATTCAGCAGTCTGAGAGCATGTGGGAAAAGCTATTATGGAATTTGGATGTCCTGCATCTAATGCTTCTGCAACTCTTTGGCAGGAGTTTAAACAGTCCACGAGTCAGATGGTGTATATCCCTCAATAGTTTTGGGACTCTGCCATAGCATCTGTTTGAATACATGTCCTGTAGGGATTTAAGGTTGGAGCCAATGATTTGTGTGTCCTGTTTAACAATCTTATCCATTGCCTTCAGATGAGCTTGAAAGCAATTTCCATACCAAATAATGTTGTCAGTACACTCAATCATGGCTCTGTAGAAAGTGGGTAGGACATTTGGGGGGAGGTTAGCTCTACAAAGTCTAAGGAAGTGGAAACATTTTTGGGCTCTCTTTATAAGGTAGGAAGTGTTTGTGCAGCAACTAAGGTCTTGCAAAATATCTACCACTAGGAATTTGGTGCTATTTATTCTCTCCACTCTGGCACCACTGATGACACAGTGTGGCTTTTCCTTCTTCCTAAAAATTGATGAGGATTTCCTTAGTTTTCCCAACATTAAGTGCCAAGTACTTGCCAGTGCACCAATGAAAGTTAATTCATTTCTTCCCTGTAGGCCCCCTCATCTTCCTTCTTGATAAAGCCACTTACTGTGGTGGTGTCTGCAAATTTGATGATTCTATTTGACTGATGCATAGCTGTGCAGTCATGTATTATAACTGTGAAAAGTGGACTGAGTACACAACCTTGTGGAACCCCGGTGTTTAGGGTGATGCTGTTGGAGTGATGCTTTCCAGCTAGAACTATTTGTGGCCATTAAGTTAGGAAGGTGAGGATCCAGTTGCATATTGTGTTTTCAATGCCCAGTTTACTCCACTTCAACAGCAGTTGCTGTGGAATAACAGTAGACAGAGCTAAAGTCTACAAACAGCATGCATACCCAACAGTACCTATTTTCCAGGTGGTCCAAGGTGTGAAGTGTTAAGGCTATGGCATCTGCAGTAGAATGATTTGGCCTGTACTCAAATTGTAAAGGATCAAATGTAGCAGGCAGGATATTATATGATCCTTGACCATTTTTTACAAAACATTTCATAACTACTAAGATAAGTGCAATTGGCCGGTAATCATTTAATCATGCTGGAAAAGATTTTTTGGGCAGAGGGATGATGTCAGTGGTCTTAGGGCATTTGGGCACTTTTTCCTGGCTGAGAGATGCACTGAAAATGTCTGAAGAATGGTGCCAGGTAAATCAGCACAGTTTTTAATTAGCTTCCCCAGGATCCTATCCGGACCAGCTGCTTTTCCCAGATGAACCATACGTAGGTTCTTGCATACTTCTTCCAGATTGCGGCATAGTGATATGGCATCTTCATTTGTGGATAGTCTCTCTAATGTTCTATTCAATTCCTCAAATCTGCTGAAGTAGGGTTTAGCTTGTTTAAAAAGTTGTCCAGGTTATCATTGCATCGCGTGGGTGGCGGCTTATAGTCTGTGATGTTTTGGATCCTTCTCCATAGCATCTCTGTATTTTTAACTATAGGCCCATTTTGCTACTCGCACCTTTGTTCAAGATAGGCTGTGAAAAAGCCAGGGCTATCTCCAGGCTTAAAGGCAGCATTACATGCTCTCAGTAATTTGTATACCTCACTGGTGAGCCAAGGTGTTTGGTTGGATCTGACGGTTATATCCTTCAAGGTACGGACATCCTCAATACATTTTGTGATGTATCCCACAACTGTTTCAGTGCACTCATTCAAATTGATACATTGACTTGTGGTGGCAGCCTCTTTAGATTCCATTTAGTACAGTCAAAGCAGTCTTGCACAGCCAAGACAGCACTTTCAGGCCAGATACTTACTTGCTTCCTAAAAGGTCTTCCTCCTTACTAGGACTGGTTTATAGGCAAAGATAACCAAGATAGAAATGTGATATGAGCTACCAAGATGGGGGTTGGGGACTGCCTTGAATGTTGGTTCGATATTTGAGTACACTTGATCAAGTGTGTTTTCACCTCTTGTAGACAAGTTTACATACTGTTGGTAGTTTGGTAGCATAGTTTTCAGTGTGGCCTGATTGAAATCCCCAGCTGAAATGCTGACACTCTAGGTTCTTGTTTTGCGATCACATGCTAACTGGTATAGGCTGGTGAGCGATTCATTAGTGCTTGCACTCAGAGGTATGTAAACTGCAGTTATAAAGATAAATGAAAACTCCTTGGGCAAGCAGAATGGACAACATTTAATTGTAAAGTATTCAATGTCAGCTGAGCAGTATCTAGTAACTACATCATTGTTTTCGCACCAGCTGCTACTGATGTATATGCAGACTCCCCCATCTTTTGTTTTGCCACCGAGAGCCTGTAACCTGTCTGCTCTGAATGAGTTGTCTATTCCAACAGCTTGGTCGCTGATATTTGAATTTAACAAAGTCTCAGTGAATATAATACAGCCATTTCTTACCTTGCAGTCTGCATTGATGTCTAGCATCAAAGTCCATTTTGTTATTAAGAGATCTTATGTTAGCCAGCAACATAGAATTGCAGGCCTGTGTGGAGCTTTTCTTAATCTGACACCGATACCAGTTCTGTTGCCCCTTTTCCAAGATCTGTCACATCTGCAATTTCTACTTTTTCTCAAATAAACAACAAAAATCAGAGTTTGTTTAGAGATTCAGGTCCCACACAGCCTGCAGACATCAGCCCTGCAAACCACTTGCACAGCAAGCCAGATTCCAGAAGATTCGGCAGTGCAGGACCACCACACCACCTTCCCATATTTGAAAATTCAGTAAAACTAGCAGGTCCAGGTAAATCCACTAAATAAAATGAGCTGTAGTGAGTAGTGTACCTGCAAGCCTGAGTAGCCGCAGCTATGCAAGGTGCCACCTTTTTTTTTTTTTTTTTTTCCATCAGCCAGAATGCCTCAGGTTTGGAGAAGAGAGCCAGGACGTACCTAGTCTGTGGGTCTTTTAATGAATAACCCTAAAAGTGACGTACCTAGTCATATGGGTCTTTTAATGAATAACCCTAAAAGCTAAAGGTAGCAGAGGTATATACTTTTTTAACTAAACTTTTTCTAATAAGGGCAGCCATACTATAAAGTAAAAGCTTAGAAAAGGATAGCAACTTGGATGGTTTATCAGTGGCCACAGAAATAACAGCAGGATCAGAGGAAGGGCTTTCACACAGAAAAACTTTTGAGCTTCAGCAGCTTTATAGAACCTGCTCAGTTTCATAGGCAAAGGCTGTTCAGAATCAGGGGGCCTGAGAAGATGCAGTGAAAGAAGGCCAAGGAGAATCTATTTACAGGAGTTCACAATACATTTTTTGAACATCAGAAACTTGGGAACATTCCCATTTAAAATGTTCCATCATATGAGCCACACTATTCCCAAAGGATAATTCTTCCATAGGGAAGGCGGGAGAGAGCAAATCCTCTTCTTCAGACTCCAACGCAAAGGGAGCGTGGATCTGAGAAGAGTAAGCCAATGACTCCTCACCGGAGTCTAACTTCTCATCAGAAGAATCACAGTCCCTAGGATGTTTGTAAAAAAAAGTGGACGACCAGGGAACAGAAGCTGGAGTAGATGATACTTGAGGGGGCATTGGAGCCATAACAGCACTCAAGAGCCCCAGCATAGAATCCTGCCATTTTTGTGGGGATCTTTGGTCACAAGGACCACATGCCTGGACTTCTGCCTCTTTTTTAAAGGAGCATCAGCTTTAACATATCTAGGAGGTGTAGACCCTTGCCTAGGTTCAATGTGGGTACAAGGCACCTCTTCCTTAAGTATTTGGGGAATCCGCTTAGGCCCTACAGTGGTTCCCCATCACACCTGCAGCAGACAAGCACAACCTCAGTAGACATGCGAGTAAATGGTGCCATACTAGCCTCCAACTGAATCAAGGCAGAGGAAGTTAGCACTTGACAGCCCTTGGCTTCTTCATCCAACCCAAGAGAGACACATCCAGTGAAGGCTGGACAGCAGCAGGGCAAGTACTCACCTTTTGGCTTTAAGTGGTGGCTAAACATTTGGGTGGGCAGATATGTCTATGGTACCCTGAGCCAAAAGCTGCAACTGCTGGTTCTCCAAATAAATGCAAAGTGACGACAAACTACTATGGTTAATCTTTGAGGAATTTGCCTCCCACACTCATTTTCACTTCCTGAAAATCATGTAAAGTAAAAGGAAGACAAAAAAAAGGAAAACACCCTAATGGGGTACTTGTCTTTGAATGGCTTGACCAAATTCAAAGTTAGCATTTAGAATGGAGGCAAAGAGGTTCAGAGAATTAAGTGCTCATAGATCACATATGCACCTTACACTTTGCAAATAGGCTACAGGTCTGACACAAAAGACACCTGGAAGGCGAGAAAGCACTGGTATGCTTGTCAGATGTTCAGCTGTCCTCTTCAGGATATCTCAAGAGTGAAGAATACTGCAACAGTGATAAAAGGAGGACCATCCTTTGATCACAGCTGCTGCAGCTTTAACTGTATGGGTAGACTGCCATAGCTGATTGGGTGGAAGGATGAGGGTCCAAGATCTCCTGCAGAATGCTTCTAACAAAGCCTGTCTTAGACCTGAAGAAGGAATCTAGTTTGTAGTGTTTTGTAAAAGTATGTAGACAGGACCAAGCTGCCACTTCTAGAATACTTCTAGAATCCAACCCTCTCCAAAAAGCTAGAAATGAAGCCAAGGCCCTGGTAGAGTACACCTTGACCCTGCTTGGAATTGCCTTATTGTGGTGGGCAAAACAAAAGGTAATTGCATGAGACAGCCATTGGATATACTCTGCTTTGATAAAGTTGTCCATTGTTACAGTCACCAGAAATGAATATTTGATTGGAGATCCTGAACGTTTTAGTTCTGTCAAGATAACATCAGACTTCTCTGTGGACATCCATAGTATGGAGGATCCCTTCTCCCTCATTATTAGGTTCCAGAAAGAAGACAGGGAGATGGATACCTTGGCTCAAAGTAAACTCCGATACCACTTTAGGCATAAGGATTTGTTCTTAAGGAAACTATCTTTGTGGAAAATGAGATACAACTGACCCACCACAAGAGTTTGCATCTCAGATACCCTTCTTGCTGAAGTCAAAGCAATAAACAAAACTGTTTTCAAGTAAAGAACCTCCAGTTAACCTGATGCACTCGTTCAAATGAAGATTTTCCCCCAAAGACAAAATTAAGATCCTAAGGAGAAGTCCACCTATTTTCCAGAAGGCTTGGTATGCAACACTCCTTTCAAAACCCTTTTCACACGAGATTGCATTGAAAGAGGGGGGATCCATGGCCAGATATGCTAAAACGGCAGTCAAATGTATCTTGGAGGAATAAGAAAGGCTAGAGATCAATAATTTACACAAATATTGCAGGACCAGAAAGACGCTAGCATTAAAAGGTCCCTGGTTGTCACTAAGATAACAGGGACTGGCTACTGCAGCAATAGTCATCCCTCTAACACAAGGGCAGGCCATCAACTGAGCCCAGGAACTACAGACTCCATCTGACTAGTCTTATATGCAATGCTATGGAAAAGAATCATGGAAATAGTTAACAATGACATAGGAAACCTTTAGACGCTGGACTCAACCAAGTTTGGTTTCAACAAAGGGAAGTCATGCCAGAAGGTCACCAAGGCAATGGATGATGGCAAAACACTGCATGCTGCCTACCTTGACTAGCTAAAGCATTTGAAACAATAGTACACTTGAGCATTGTAAACAAACTCCTGGAATAAGGCATATATTTCTATGTAACCTGCTGGATAGCCAGCTGGCTCACAAATAGGTGGAAGGTTAGACTGTAGAGACCACCTCCACAAAGAGGTCAGTCACCAATGGTGTCTCCCAGGGCTCTGTGCTAGGCCTGCTCCTCTTTGGTATCCAGTCAAATGCAATGTCACAGGCCTCTGGCTTACCAGGTTTGCAGATAACTGCAAGCTGGAAGCAATCACAGAACCCCCCCCCCCAAGATACTCGCATTTTACAGGAAGGTCAAAGACAGATAAATGACTGGTGCCAAAGACATGTCTAAACTTAGTCATCCACCCAAGAAAGCTACCTAATCAATAAAATACCCCTGAAACTAAAACGCAGTCAGGTATTTAAAGACTCCTGTATATAGCAACTTGGCTTTGACCAACACGTGTCTAAGACAGTAAGAAAATCATTCTGTCACTCAGCTTATAAGCTAGGGAATAGCATCTAGGTCCAGATAAGTCATCTCACCACTACACTCTGCTCTCATCAGATCCAACATAGAGTATTAACGCTCCCTTCGGTATGTACATCACCAGGCACATGCAACAGCTGGAATGTCCACAGAGGTTCCTGACAAAGAATGCAAAGTGTAAACATAATGCTTTATGC
Organism: Protopterus annectens; assembly: GCF_019279795.1. Taxonomy (NCBI): domain Eukaryota; kingdom Metazoa; phylum Chordata; order Ceratodontiformes; family Protopteridae; genus Protopterus; species Protopterus annectens. Next base: position 1,841,561,595 of record NC_056735.1, read on the forward strand.
AGATCAACTCAAAGCTCTATCCTTATACGATTTCCTAAAGACTGCTGAGAGGTGATTTATGCCTAGCATACAAGGCATCCTTGGATCCCACCCTGATGGATCTTCACAATATCTGCAAAATGAACATAATCAGAACTACTAGATCCAGGGATTTAAAGCTTGCTTGCAATTTAAATAGAATATATTGGAGGGACAGGCATGTATCAATGTGAAGCAGACCCCCCCCCCCCAAGCCCTATAGAAGCGTAACCAGGACCAGTGGATAGGAATCAGAAATTTACCCCTGTCTGACACCTACGGCTATGATGGACAGAGGCAGCAGTTAAATCATGACGTAACTAACATACCACTTAAAACAACCTCCAAGGTAAAACAGTCTGTGGTATGCATTTAGGCTGGATGGCTAGGCTTTTAAAGGCCCCAGTGGTCATTAGCCTAGTATGCAACTATACATCAATTACAAAATCTTTATATTTGCAAATATACCATTTCTTAGTAGGGGTTTTCTTGACTCTTAAATACCTGCTGCATGCCCTCCGAAAATAGGTGCTTAAAGGTACTAAGACTATCATACAAGCAGTTAGTTGCACTTGTTTCAAGTTGGGATGTATAAACACCCCCTTGTCTTGTGAGTATGTCCAGTCTGTGAGGCTTATAATAACTGCACTTCACCACTTCAAAAAGAAAGGAGACTCACAGCTGCCTAGGTATTAGCAGAAAGGGTGGAAAGCCTGTAGGAACATTCCTGGCCAAGTAAAACAAAAGGCATCTGTTTTCCAAAGCTTTTTGCATGGAGTTCTCAAGCAGAATTTGACAAATGATTGTTGTGACAAGAGTATCTATAAGAGGTTTTCCCTACAGCTTTACAAATTCCTGGACGACGACCTGATTCAACTTCCATTCATAAGGGTCTGCCCTGCTCCGCTTTTCTGCCACAAGTTAAAATGCCTGCAGTGTAAGACTGTGCTGAAAATCTATACCCCAGGCTACAACGGCTAATCTACACAGGTTAAGATCTGGTTCCTCTGTTTAAGTACCACATTACTATGGTGTTGTCTTGTAATCACTTATAATGGTTCTGGGGACCACAGAGAATGGAGAAGGTGGATAGCATTTACAACTGCCAACATCTCTTCACATTTATGTCTGTCTTTTTGTTCCCAAGACCCTGTACTTTTATCGACAGACACAGCTTCCCAAACAAAGGCTAAGGCATTTGTTACAGACTGTGCTGAAACTGGGAAGGAAAATGGAAAAACTGGATTTAGATAAACTTGATCGCTCCACCAGAGAAGTTCCTCTCTCACAAACCCCCAAAACAGGAATCTGGAATGTCAGGAGATGCTGAAGTAGTGACCATAGTAATTTTAGGTACCACTTAAATTTTCTCGTAAGGGGTTTTGCTTGAGGAGTCGCAGGAGAATTGCAACTGCATGAATCCTAGTATCCTTAGAAATTCCTTTGCTAAGACTTTTGTTTGAATGGAAAAACTCAGAAATGGATCTAGATATAAATATACTTTTTCCTGTGGGAGAAAAGCTCAAGAAACTGAGGTATCTAGGAGACACCCCAGAAAAACAATCCTGTGAGGAGGAATCAAACTTGACTTTTAGGTAAAGCACAGTCTTGTGCAGCGCTCTCACCCAAGCGAGAGATCTCGGACACTTGGAAACATACTCTGCAAAGATAAGCAAGCTACCTAGATTCAGAAAATGTGAACACAATGCAGTCTACAGTAGGCACTTTGTTAATACCCTTGGAGCAGTGGATAAAACTGAAAGTGTGATCCAGACCTTAAACACCTGAAATCTGATGCTATATGAATACAAGCATCTTCAACTCTACGGTCACTAAAAACGTAAATGGGGAATGAAAGGAAGCATGTCATGACAGGATTACATTTTGAGCTCTAGAAGTGTCAACTGGTTTAAAAATAAAAAAAGGGCTGGCCTGCAGAAAGCTTCTTTCTTTGGCACAGGAGACATTCTTGAATAAAAAATCTTCTCCTATCCAAGGAGGAGGGACATCTATTCCAAGGAGGAGGGACATCTATTCCAAGGAAGAGGGACATCGATTCCAAGTCTGCAGGTGCTGAATGACAGAATGGAAATGAGAATTCTGATCCAACGAATTAGGAGGAATCCCTAGTAAAGGAGGGAGAGATTCTCACTCTCGTATAGAAGTGATAAATCATTCTAAGAACGCATTCATCTGAGACTGTTACCAAATAGAGACATGGAGGTAAAGAATTTTGGGGGAGAATTAAAAGCTTGCTAGGATGCTGGGTGCGGAGAATTCTGAAGAAATCATTCAGCCCTGCTAAACTGTTCTTTATTCTGAAGAGAATGCTCCTCCTTTCTTCTTGGAGCCTCCCAGCCACAGCTTTTAAAACGTCTGCTTACCAGAAGCTTGCAGTCTCTGCTTATTTGATTAATTGATTGCAAAAAGTTATAGCATTACACCAATTGACCAACTTGGATAAGGGAGATTGAAAACTGACCAGCTTCCCTCTCTTATCATACATTTTGGGGGCTCTGTAGCAGATGGTCCAAAGAATACACCCTCTTTCAGAGGGAGAATTCAAAATTTCAGCCTTAACCTCATCAGGAAGATTGAGTATGTATCCAAGTAAAGCTATTCACAACAGTTCCAGTAGCAGCAGCTCTGGAAGTGCCATCAGTTGAATCATAACCACATTTCAGAGAGTGAGTAATCATTTGGGAGACAAAAAACAGTAAGATAACACAAAGATGATTTTTCCTCCAATTAGGGAAAAGATGCCATAATCTTCCTCATATTCTCAAGAGAGGCAAGCATAAACTAACTTATTTTAGAATTCTCAATCATCACGATCATAAGTGTTGCAGAAGAAAACATTTTTACCAATCCTTTCAAAGGCTTTTCCATCCTTGTCAAAGGAGGGGACTGGCAATTCTCCATATGTTTATCAGAAGTGTGTTGCCAAGGAAATCACTGCTAAGTAAGATCTGAGGTTAGAAAACAAAAAAGCTTATAAAACTGAGGTACTAATCTATTGGATTTCTTCGGGGCAATAGGCCGGTTGCCAGGAAAGTGTTGGGCTGTAATAAATACATCCTTCCATGTTGGAAGAACAGAAGGACCTGGAGAGATTCAGAAAATTCCACTTGCAACAGATATTAATATTTATTTAAAGACAGAGGAAGATCATTAACATTCCGACTGAAACAACTGATTCACTTTGGATATGGGTTCAGAAAAAGTGAATCCGTCTACAGAACTGTCAGAAGCAACATTATCCTCAAATTTGGAAACTGGAATCTAAGGAGAGAAAACAGAAATTGCCCCTTCACAATCATCTTGTTTAAATTCTTTAACATGCTGAGATACTGATGAATCCTTTTTTTCTGTTACCAGAAATAGTAAAACTGATAGGGTCAAGAGCCTCAACTAAGCCCGGAGCCAAGCCCTACAAATCCATTCACATCTAAAACAACAGATAGGTGAAGATACAGGTCTGATGTTCTGCATCTTTGACAAGATTTGCTAAAGAAGCAGACCTGTTTTTGACAGGCAAACATCCCTACAGACAGGCATCCCAGTCTGGCTAGGCAGAGAAGTACTACAAAAAAAAAACTACGTTAAAATGTAAATTTTATTTTGCCAATAAAATTACCCTGGCCCCTTCGCCTTCCAAGAGGGATACAACAACGAAAACAATTTTACCATTTAAATATCTAATTTAAAACCACATAATTATTTCAATTGATTCACCAATTGCCCTAAAGGAGCATACCACAATTTATATCCATGCTTAACTCGTGCAGTGCACGTCTGATCTTTCTGCTGCAACCATTTTAAATCCTTTCTTAGACCGGATACTACAGCGGTACCTTAAATTTCAAATCAGTTCATTTATGTGGTTCTAACAGACAACTGTTTTTCTGTTGGAAGAGTTTGTATCTGTGGCTTAAAGTGTCATAGGTACAGAATTATTCCCTGCCCTTTCTTCCAAGGCAGGCTTCTCCCTTGGCTGCAGAGAGCACTCCAGCAGCTACAAAGGAAGTGTCCAACACCTGGTCCACACTGGCTGTAGGGACTACACAAGAAGCAGTCAAGGAAAAAGATGAATGGTCTGAGGAACCATTAAAGGTCACAACAGTCAACCATTTACAGCAAAGGCAATTTAACAGCCTGATGAAGAGGGCAAAAGCTGCTTAAAAATGATCTTTTTGTGGCTGGTAGAATGAAGAACTGAAGAGGTTACTCCACAGTGAAGTCTAACAGAAACAGTCGGGGACTAGCTAGCTATTAAAAGTTTTTTTCCACCAAAAACACAGTAAAAAGCATGTTAAAACACCCTTGCCCCAGCCACCAAACGTAATTAAAACAACCTTCAGACAGGAAAAAAAAAAAAGATTTTAAATAAGTTTCAGCAATTTATTTTCCCTCAAAAGTAAACACTAATGATTAAAAGGGACAAAGTCACGACAGTGTGTAAAAATATTTTTTCATAGCAGAAAAGTAAAACATTTCCAGCAAAAAGTTAAGTTTCACTCAAAATACAATATCAAAGACTTTTTCCCCCAAAGGGAACAGACTTGCTCAGCACAGAACTGTTATCTGACATTTCGATCCTGGAAAGCCAGCAAGAACAGAGACAGGAAAGTTCCGAAGGGCTTGATGCCTACACCTCTCTTTCTTCAGGTCTGCTTGAGCTGGTTAATGATTTGAGTGCGAGGAAGATAGTTCAGCTTTTGGAGGCGAGATGGCTGTTAGTCTTAGCAGGTTATAATGAATATAGCCAAGGCTGCGGCAGCAGTAATCAAGTGATAAACAATACAGTAACAGAGTAACTGATATTGGAGATAAAGCTCATCCTTCACCTACCTTGTAAATTCTTGAAAAAGCACACCAGCAAAAATATCAGTCCAAGAGTACAATTTTGAAAAAAAATGCTTGAAAGGTAGCTACTTTTCTGTTTGAGTCCTCACTACAGAAAGCCAAGGTTTACTACATTTTTGGCAACCATCCAGTGATTTATGAAATTGTAGAGCTCACTTTCCTTTAGAAAAAAAAATATCTTTTTTTCTAAGTTAATGCTGTGCATGAACATTCATGTAAAGCAACAAATATTATTCTACACTAGCATAATATAGAAAGAAAACAGATTAATGGCAGAAATTAAGATTAGTTTTCACAGCTACCATGAGCAAGATAGATGGACTGGTTTGCAAGAACACACCATCCTTATGAAATATTAACTAAGGAGGATTAACACACAAGGCCTAAAAATTCAGAGATTCTTCTAGTGGCCAGCAGGAAATTGATTCTTTTTATTTTCTAGATGCATACTTTATACCTGCAACAGTAGCAGGTTCAACAGGAATAAACATTAATTTTTAATACAAGATAAAAACCTCAAGGATAGGCAAAATCCTTGACTGTGGCTGAATGAAGTGCCTTTGAGAAAAGTCCCACAGACTTAAAAGTTAAAACCCAGATGAAAATTCTGAAATCACTAATAGAGGCACCTTTATGGAGTAACAAACCAGAATTAATCTACAACAGGCAGTTTAAAATGGCTGGTAAAAGAGCAGTAAATACCTCAGAGGTAGAACATACAGTAAAATATGTCTAATTTGATATTAGGCCTCTAAACAGACGTAAGGATCGGGCCCACCCTCTGTGTATAGGAATAGGAAAAGGTCCTTGTCAAAGGTACCGGAACCAGCAAGGAAATGGTTTCTCCAACGATGTGACTGGCTAACAAAATTTGTGAACATAGCCCATTTCCACATTCTCATGGCATCTCAAGACAGGCTGTAAGAGAATCCTACTTTAATCCGTGTGGATGGAAGAGAATCCAAAAAATGGCCGAAGTATGAGGAGGATCACCCCCACTTCCAGCATAATGACATGTAGACTAGTCTCCCTCCATAACCACATTCCTTGCATCATCTACTGAAAGTCACCCACCCAAAGGTAGAGGAAGCTGTAATAACAGCCACAACAGACAGACTAGAAAGGGACTGCCTACAGACAAGTTCATTGGGCCCATTCCACCATAAGTGGACTTTGCACATCTTGGACATTATTACTGTTGAGACATGGGGTTTGTCTCAGTTGACATCACTGAAATCTCAGTCACCTGCAGTACTGCAAAAGTGGGCACTGAGAACCATATAAATAGGAGCAGCTATAAGATCCAAGACATTGAGAAAAACAGACAAAAAATAAAGCCGCTTGGACCATTTGCTTCATAGCTTTGAGAGAGAAGGTTCCTGTTGTACAGAAGAAAAGGCTTGTAAGGCAGAGTGTATTGTGTTCACATAATTAATGTGAATGTTACAGTGGCTCCATCTGGGAGTTTGTAGTGTCACTGGTATTTCCAGAGATTGGAAGAGACTAATCAGGGCTCCCTCACTGCCAATTAGACTTTATTGAAGTGGCTAAGAGCCAGTCATCTAGATATGGCAACACCTTGCCCCTTGCAGCGTCTGACTGGCTACAAAAATGGATAAGCATTAGGTGAACACATTGAAGACTAAATAACAAACAGAAGAGTCTGAAATTGGGCCAGTCTGCTTCTGATGAAGTGAAACAGAGAATGGCATTCTTGTACTCAGTTTGTATCAGAGGTCTCTCCCATTGGGTCAAAAGGAACCTGGGGAAAAATGGATCCTTGCTGGTCTGTTAGGGGCTCTTATTTGTCTCACTTTCGCAATAGGTTTAACAGCGCTTTTCTTGCTACAGGTTTTTATTGAGGTGGAATGTCTGACAAGAGGAGAGAGCAGGGATGGGAAAGGGTGTGAAAGAGAAATATAAACCTTTACTTACTAGGTATTAAACCACTTGTTCTAGCAAGTGATGGGATAAAGGACTCCCTTTAGTGGAACAGTTGGGCAAGGCCTCAGGTATTCATCTGCTTCAACTTGAAAGGCTTTGGTATCACAGTTCTTCTGTTTATAAATTCTTCTGTTTGGGCAGCCAGCCATTTTCGAGACTGCCATAACTATAGCAGTTCCCATGGCAGTTCTTTCCAGAACATACAGATCATAACAGTAGAAGTCCTACTTTTCACTGTTGGCAGGACCTCCCACATGTAATAAATATTGCAAGTCCAGCATACCAAAGCCTTTATATCCTCCCAGCATCATACATCAGATGTATGCTGGAAAAGACATAGGGCATAAAGCTGACATACACACACTCAATCCACAGAACCGAAGTGCCCAGGAGAACTAGAACAACCCCCCAGGAAAAAATAAGGACATGTTCTTCAAGGAAGGAGAGAGAGAAATAAGGCAAGAAAGAAAAAAAACCCAGCTAGCACAGTGTTCCCAGCAGAAACAAGACAAAAGGGGGTAGGACAGAAGAACTGAATACTGCAACAATGTAAAGTAGGACATCCACTGTTACAGTAAGATCTTGCACAACTGCACTATGCCCTTCCCCATCACTGTAGTAGTACTCTTCACATGTGGGAGAATACCAACGCTACTGTAAAGGATGATAGGAGGAAGGCTAAGAGGAACCCTCCACAACCCCATGAAGGATGGCCCTGGTAAACCCTTCCTGGCTCTAGAAATGACATCCAACTTATAATGTTAACTAAAAGTGTGATAGAGGACCAAGTGGTGGCTTCTAGAATGGTCCTAGTATCCAAACCCTTGAAAACAGCTCCAGAACAGGCTGCTGCCCTCATAGAATGAACTCAAATGGAAGTTGAAAGCGGTTTACCATGAAATACATAAAAACAAATGGCCTTAGAAATCCAGGAGGAGATGGTTTGCTTAGAAACCACCAAATCCAGTATATTGGTATTAAAAAAAAAAAAAGACTGTTCAGATTTTTGGACAGCCTTTGATTATCCAAATATGAGCTGTCTATGCAAATCCAAGGTGTGAAGCACCTTCTCAGTAGCAGATTGTGGAGAAGGAAAAAATGAAGGAAGTTGGATAGACTAATTCAGAGACAAATCATTAACCACCCTGGGCCTAAAAGAAGGATTAGTATGCAGACACATCCTATTTGAAAAAAATCAGGAACTACCATTACAGCCTGAAGTTCAGGAACTCTTGGCTGAAATAAGAGACACTAACAAAACAGTCTTCCAGGTGCAATGTTGCAACCATGAAGAAGCGGGGTCAAAAGAAACCAGAGTTACTTTTTCAAAGACAAAATTAAGGTCCCAAGAGAGAAAATGTTTTTTGTGGGGGCCTGATATGAAAGAAACCTTTAAAGAATTGTTTGAATTCAAAACAAGAGGCCAATAGTGGCTTTAAGGGCAGACAAGTAGAGGCTGCTGACAGGCAAACTTCAACAGAAGAACATGCTAGGCCAGAATTGATCAGTTCACACAAATAAGAAACGAACAAAGAGACCCCCCCCCCACACTGAAGAGGAATCCGAGTCATGCTTGAGACACCAAACAGAAATCTCTACCATTTAGCCACATAGGATCTTCTGACAGTGGGTTTCCTGGCCTCCTGCAGAACCCCAAGCACATTCTCAGAAAAGTGGTATCTAAAGAGACTCAAAACCCTATCATCCAGAGCGTCAGTTGAGGTTCTTACAAGTGAGGGTGAATGAGAGACCCCTAATTTTGTGAGATGATCCATAGGATGAGGTAAGTTGTGATGGTTGCCTATGACCAGGTGAAAGAGAAGGGGGAACAAGTGCTGTCTGGGTCAAAAGGGAGTCACCAGCAAGGTTTAAGGAGAGACCTTCATGATGTAGTGCAGGACCCTGGGGAGCAGAGGAAGGAGGAAGAAAAGCATTTATGAAAATTCCTCCAAGAAAAGGACAATGCATCCACCTTCCAAGTCAGAGGACTTGGATCTCGAACAGAATCAAGGACATTTTCTGTTCAGAGGGAAGGCAAAAAGATCCAATTGAGGATTACCCCACTGAAATACAACGTCCAGAAACACCTCCCTGTGAAGCATCCATTTATGAGACTGCATCTTAGACCCGCTTGGAGAGTGTCACAAGGATGTACTGACAGGATGTAAGCCACCTGAATTGGTCATCTCATAGAGGATAGGAAGGATCCCAGGCCTGAAGAGCCAGTCTGCACAGAAGACAAGACTTTCTGCCCACTTGTTTAATGCTTTGCATAACTATACTATTGTTTGTAAAAACTTTTAAACGGTCTAAAGCCCAAAGGGATTGGAAAGGCCTTTACAGCAAAACTCATCTCTTTGACACTGATGTGGGCTGACCTCTGACAGAGGGTCCAGAGACCCTGAACCCTCAGATTGTTGGAGAAGGCTCCCCATTCCTTATCTGAAGTGTCTTACTCAAGATCTTTTGACAGGAGTAGGAGTCTGAAAAGAAAGGCCTGGATTGCAGGAGATCTGTTGAATCCACCAACGGAATTCAAATTTCAGACAGGGCAATACAGGAACTGGAAACACTGGAGGGTGGCTCCGCAAAAGGCATTCAGATAAAAGTTTAATCATGGTGTTTGGACTAGTGGCAAAGTTCTGAGGACTGTGTGTGCATACGTCACCTTTATGCTCTACACCTGTGTGGGAAACTTACATCACCTTTATGCCCTACACCCACATAGGTAGCATGCATCTGAGGTACAGCCCTGAGAGGATGTAAAGGCTTTGGTATGCTCGCTGGTTGTTGGGCTACCCATAGACAGGGATCCCACCTTTAATGAATATTGCAATAGTGATAAGGAAGGACATTTTCAGTTACTTCCCTGCTGATAATGCCAATACAAAACGTGACTTTGGCTACACTGCATTTTACAGAGCAGGTGCTGGGAATCTCAAATTTTATTGCAACAGCTGTAGCGGCCTGGTCTTCCTGTTCCACTTTCTCCAGTTCACTCTTAATAGTTAGATCAAACAATGTGGAGCTCAGCATTTGTATCCATAGCAAAAAACAACTTAAATTAGAAGTTATGTACCTACCATAACGTTCCATGTTCGTTGTCTTCTCTCGCCTTCTTTCTTGCTGGATGGGTTCAGAGCCGATCCTCGGCTCAGACTCGGCACTTGCTAAGCTCAAGAGCTAATTTTACCAGCTCGAGGCAACCCTATATCCCATGATGCAAGGCGTGACTACCTCAAATCTCATTTGGTAGCTACAAGAAAAAAACCCTGCCATAAAAACTTCTTCCCAAGGAAGAAGACAAACTAAATGTAGAAGAAACCAGGTCAAAACCCAGTAACAGTAGTGACACTTCCTACTGGGAGCTCATGGAAAGAGTGAACTAAACCCAGAAAAAGAGTACAACTTCAAGGTTTGTCCAGGCTAGGGGGAAGGAGGGAGGGACGCAAGAAAGAAGGCGAGAGAAGACAACTAACATGGAACGTTATGGTAGGTACATAACTTCTAAATGTTAAGTTGTCAAACTCGCCTTCATTCTTGCTGGATGGGACCGCGTCCCTAGCACCTCTATCCTGGGTGGCTCAACGGAACAGACTCTTGAGAACTGTGGAACCAAACCTGGCCCTGTCCCTGGAGGCCAAGTCCAATTTGTAATGAGAAACAAAGGTGTGAGGAGTGGCCCAAGTGGCTGCTGCACAAATGGTGTCAATAGGTAGCCTATCGGTAGCCTATCTTGAAAAGCTGTGGAAGTGGCTAGGCTCCTGGTAGAATGTGCTTTTGGTTTTGAGGGCAGTTGCTTGCCCCTAAGAAGATAAACATAAGAAATTATAGAAGACAGCCATCTGGATAGGGTCACTTTGGAGACCTGAAGACCTTTCCTGTTTTCTGCATAAGAAAGAAACAGTTGATCAGATTTCTTGAATTGTTTAGTTCTGTCCAAGTAATACCAGAGCTGACTATGGACATCCAAACAGTGAAGTTTTTGTTCCGCCTTGTTAGAATAATTAGGGAAAAAGACTGGCAAATCAATAGATTGGTTGATATTCTTCTGGGAAGCAATCTTGGGCAAAAAGGATGGATTGGTTCTTAATGATACCCTATCTTTGTGGAAAACCAAATATGGGGAACGGACACAGAGAGCCTGAAGTTCAGACACCCTTCTGGCTGAAGTAACAGCAACTAGAAAAATTGTCTTCCAGGAAAGAAGCTTCAATGAGCATGAAGCAGCCGGTTCAAAGGGGGGTAGTATCAAGGATACCAGCATTAAATTTAAATCCCATTGCGGAGGGGGATCTTTGATAGGAGGTTTTAGGAGAAATATCCCTCTCAGAAAAGCTTTGCAAAGCTTGTGGGACATAATATTTTGATCCGCTAAGCCCACATGAAAATTTGAGATAGCTGCTAATTGAACCTTAACTGTAGATGGAGAAGAACCCAATTGAAAAATCTCAGCTAAGAATTCTAAGACTGCATGCACAGGAGCAGTAAAGGGATCCAAGTCTCTAGACTTTCCCCAGAAGGAAAAACGTTGCCATTTACTAGCATAAATCCTTCTAGTAGAGGACTTTAGAGAAGCTACTATGATCTCTCTAACAGGGTCAGAGATCATAGGAAGCCTGGCTAAGGAAGGAAGTGGAGCAACCAAGCAGTGAGGTTGAGGGAAGGAATGGATCGGTGCAGTTGACCTGAATGGTGGGTCAGATCATCTGGAACTGGGTCCAGATGCCAAGGCTGTACCACGAGATGACGATGCAGGGACGGAAACCAAATTTGTCAAGGCCAGTAAGGGGCAATGAGAATCAACTTGGCTCTTAATACGGTAGCTTTCTGAATTACTTGAGGAATAAGTGGGTATGGAGGAAAAGCATAAAGAAGCCCCCGGGGCCAATCCTGGGTTAGAGCGTCTCTCGGGGGATGGCCTGGTAGAGGAAAGAGAGTGAAGAAGTCTAGGCATTTGCTGTTTTGGGGTGTAGCAAAAAGGTCGCAGCAGGGAACGCCCCACTTCTGAAAAATCTCGTCCACTACCGATTGCTTGAGAGACCACTCGTGTGGCATGAGAATAGCTCTGCTCAGCCTGTCCGCTAAGAGGTTGGATTTCCCGGGGATGTGCGTTGCTATCAGAAACCGATGAGGAGATTGCCCATTTCCAAAGTCCGAGAGCTTCTCGACGCAGTGGGTAGGACCTGGTCCCGCCCTGCTTGTTGATATACCAGACCACGGACATATTGTCCGTCTGAACTGCAATAGTCCCTAAAGGAAGAAAGTCGTTGAGGGCCTGCAACGTTAAAAGCACTGCTCTCATCTCTAGGACATTTATGTGCAGATGGTATTCTATTGGTTGCCAAGTCCCATGGTCCATCCTGCCCTGACAATGCCCCCCCCCCCACCCGATCAGAGAGGCATCCGAAGTGACTGTGGCAACCGGGACTGGGGGAACAAACAGTCGGCCCTGATGGAGTTGCGGGGAAGACATCCACCAGGTTAGATGACTCTTGCACGATTGTGTCACAAATATCTCGTGTCACATGAGGAGCTGCTGGAATGACCACTGGGTGAACAACATCCACTGCAAAAGACGCATGTGGAAGCGGGCTAACGGCAGTAGAACAATGGCCGCAGCCATAAGACCTAGAACCTTCAGGACAAATCTGGCCCTGATTATCTTGTTGAGTAATATGACTCGAACGTACTTTTGGATGTCCAGAATTCTTTGGTTTGTGAGTCTTGCTGACATCCTGACAGTGTCTAATTCTGCGCCTATAAAGGTAATAGATTGGCAAGGTGACAGAGAAGATTTTTCAAAGTATACTGAAATCCCCAGTTGGTTGCAGATGTGAAGGGTGTAGTCTCTGGCCTTGAGAAGTTGATGCCTGGTGGTGGCAGAGGAGCCAGTCATCTAGGTACGGAAACACCTGGAATCCTTGACATCTCAGATGAGCCGTGACCACTGCCATACATTTGGTAAACACTCTGGGGGCTGTAGTGAGGCCAAAGGGCAGGGCTCTGAATTGAAAATGACTGGTCCCCAGCCAAAAGCGGAGAAACCTTCTGGAGCACCTGTGAATTTTTATGTGATAGTACGCGTCCTGAAGGTCTATTGAGCACATCCAGTTGTCCTTGCCCAAAAAGGGTAGAATGGACTGAAGCGTGACCATCCGGAATCTTGCCTTCTTGACAAACTGTTTAGTTTGCTGAGGTATAAAATTGGTCTCCAATCTCCCGTCCTTTTGGGGACCAAAAAGAATCTTGAGTAGATGCCGGATCCTACTTGGTCTGCTGGAACTAGTTGGACGGCTCTTTTTGCTAGGAGCTTTGATACCTCCAGCTTTGCCAATTCCCTTAGACCGGGTGAAACGTCTGGAAGGGACTGATGAGGAACGGGATATCTCTCGAAAGGAATACTGTATCCCTCGGATATGATCGACTGTACCCATTTGTCTTGAGATAGGGAATGCCAGGCTATTGGGTACAGTGACAATCTTCCCCCGCCTGCCTCCAAGGATGGACAGTCGGGCAACACCTCAGGGATGCTGGAAGGGTTTATCAGAGAGAGGCTCCCTGCTACCCTGATTCTGCGGACCCCCTCTGCCCCTAGGGCAGCGTCTATTGTTATTACCCCCTCTGCCTCTGGGGGTAAACTGACCACATGTGTCGGGCGTGACTCCCTGAGATTTACGAAACCACATTTTCCCACCCTTCTGCCCTTTTGGATAGTGTCTTGAAGGGGTGGAGAAATGGACTCCTACGGCAGAAAGAGTCTTGCTCACACCTGGTCAATGTGTCCACCTGAGGTCCGAACAAAGCCGAACCATCAAAGGGCATATTAGTGAAGGACGCCTTAAAGGGATCTGCGAAATTACAAAGCCGCATCCAGGCCTGACGCCTAAGTGCCACTCATGTGCCTGCGGCTCTACTCGCTCCATCGGCTGCATAAGAGATGAGCCGCATGGAGGAGTTAAGTTATAGAATTTAGGATTCCTAGCTGTGAGGCAATCTTTTCTTGAGCCCCCGCAGCTGATGGATCCTGAACCACCTTACCTAGTTCCTTGAGAATGTCTCTCTGAAGCCTGGTAAAGTGACAGAGATAGTTCAGCGAACGCATAGCAAAGGTTGCTAAAGAAAACATCCGCTTATCATACCTATTCATGGTCCTAGAGTCCTTGTTAGGAGGATGGACAGGTATGGAAGGATCATCAAGTTCCTTCTTAGTGGCCGCCGCCACCACCATGGCATCAACCGGGACACCTTTGGTAAGAAACTGTTTGTCTGAAGGGGCCGTGATAAATTTAGAGGGCCTCCTGGGGACTGGTTCCACAGAATCCGGGGCCGTCCACACCTTCCGAGCCACCACTTGCATGAGCGGGTCGAAAGGCGGAGACACCCAGGAGGTGGAGGGTCGAGATCCAAAAGCCTCCAGGTATATACCGACTCATCCTCGGAGGGGTCAATGGAAGGCCAATTCCCCCTCTGCTTAAGGAGTTCCAGGATGTCTGAAAAAGAGACATCCTCAGAGGGGGACCGTGGGGAACCCTCCGACTCATCTAAGTCGGTATCTGATGTCGTAGACTCAGGGGAGTCTGTGTGCTTCCTCTTGCACGTCCTCTTACGCAGGGGTTCTCCCGCAGGATCAGGAGAAACCTCGGAAGAGGAAGTTCTTCCCAATGGGGAAACCTGAGGTGATGGATCTCTGGGTCCGGGAGCAAGAGAATGGCAAGAGACATCGACAGGCACCGAAGAGGGAGGAGCTAATGGAAAAGACCGCTGACTCAGCTCCAGGGCTAGAACACTCCTCATCACCTCGAAGGCTCCCCTCCCAGGGAGGCCAGAAGACTCCCGCTCTGAAGAAACAGGAATCCCTGGTCCCACCGAAAAGGAAGGCTCAGAGGCAGATGTTGGTGCCAAGCTCACCAATGCCGAAGCTCCAAGAGGGAGAGCGGGGTCGGACAAGGGTCCGATGCCACTAGCCCCCTCTGAGCCGACAAGGGAGACCCGATGACCGGATCCCTCCAAGGAAGGTCTCATGGAAGAGATCGGAGTTGAAGACGATGGAGCCGAAAGGGGAAGTATCGGCTCCGGCGCACCCACAGTCACCGCTCTGAGAAGCTCCGGCTCCAAACTCTGAAGGAGAGTCGGAGGAGGAATTTCAGGGGGATGAGAAATAGCAGTCGTCTGTTGAGACGGGCTATGGGGCATTTGGGCTAGTGCCTGTGACTTCAACAGTCTACTTACCACCCTCTCTAAATCATGGTCTGATAGCCTGGAAAACCTTGAAGATCGGCTCCGATGGCTCCGCTCCGAAAGTAGAGGAGATCCCGGAGCCGAACGAATAGACTCCAGGGAAGGGGACCGAGATCTCTTCTTGGACGGAGCCATCGGAGCCGAAGACCCTTTGGTTCCAGATGGAGCCGAAGGCTTGTCGGCTCCAATGCTGGTTAAAGATGTGTCGGCTCCGGCCGGAGCCGACAGTCATAGGTACTTGTGTATCTGAGCCAGACGGAGCCGATACCACAACATCCAATGTGGAAAGATCGGCTCCAGCCAGAGCCGATCTCGACTCCGAAGGAGTCGGAGCCACCGCCAAAGGCTTAAGCACCACAGCCTGGGCTTTAGGTGGCTTAGAGGGTTTAGCCGACCCAGTCTTGGTCGGAGAACCCTCTGGCTTCAACAAGCCACGTAGAATCAGCTTGTTTCTACGTTCCTGCAGGACTCTCTGGCTAAAGGAGTGACAAATAGCACAGGAGTCCTGCAGGTGTAAAGGCCCCAGGCAGTACACACAAGAAGTGTGACCCTCTGTCAGAGACATCTTCTGACAGCATGAGTCACACTTCTTGAAGCCCGAGACCTTCACTTCCTTAGACATAGTATGCCCACAAAAAACACACAGACACACAACAGTCACACAGTTATCGGAGAGAAAACTGAAAAACACAGACACTCTCCTGACAGGAAACTGGGAGGGAGGCTTAAGGCCTGAGGGAGAAAAATTATCCTTATGTAAGGAAGAAAAAGGGAATATAGGGTAAAAGAATATCTATTACAATAGCGCTAACACTATAGTGAAGCCTAGAAAAAAAGGGGAAAAAAATACTCTGTATAATCCAAAAAACTTTACCTGAGCTGGTAGAAAGAGACCTCTTCGCGAAGCGGCAAATGAGATCTGAGGTAGTCACGCCTTGCATCATGGGATATAGGGTTGCCTCGAGCTGGTAAAATTAGCTCTCGAGCTTAGCAAGTGCCGAGTCGGAGCAGAGGATCGGCTCCGAACCCATCCAGCAAGAATGAAGGCGAGTTTGACAACTTAACATCTTGAGGTTTCCATCTGGCAAACAATCCAGCAACTGATTCATTTCAGCCAGCTCTCATTGGAAATGCATATTTGTGACAAGTAGTTTGCTCACTCGAGAGTAAACATTGAGGATACATAAACTCACTTTCAAATATGTCCACTGAATGGGACTATTCAGAGACTGGATAGGTGGACTCTGAAGTTGGAAAGTTTTAAAGGACTGCCACTGCAAATATAGGTCTCTCTACAACAATTCTAATAGACTGAGAACAGAGTATCCTGTCTGGTCTTTTCAGGACAGGCGCCACATCAGAAATCTTTCCATGCTACATTCACCCACGACTGGGGGACCACAGTTAGGGGGACTGGAAAGGTTCCTGCAAAATGCATGAAGGAGAAGTCAGTGAGCCATCTTACTGTCTTCATTTCTAAGATATCCCTCAAAACTGGGGTCATCAGAGGGTTACTGGAAAATCTACACTTTCATTCTCACTGATATTTAAGATGGGACACTACCGAGAGACGTCAACAGGCTTCATCCTGCATTTATTCTTATTTCCTTGGAGTGAATTTAGATGAATACTATGACTGAGCTTCACCAGATACCAGTGAAATACCCTGCAGAAGCCTACCAACCAAACTGTCCTGACCAGACAAGAGATTGTAGGGGACCATTGTTTCAGATAAAGACCGGTTTCACGTATACGTCAAACTCTGTACATGTACTGGATTCAGCAAAGAATGAATTGTAAGAAGATAGGTTGAGAATGATGCCATCCCATGTGCTAAGGGAAATTAACCAGAATATTCCAACTGTGCAACTTCAATGAACACAGAAATAAAAGGTACAAAACTGCAAGGTAAAACACCAACAACCACAACACCACAGTGAGAAAACTTTTTTTTAAATAGTATTAAAACAGGCACACAAATTAGGGAATCGCAAAATAATTAAACCATCAAATGTGTTGCAGAAGTTTTTCAGTATGAAGGTAATGGGATAAATGCTTAAGATGAGTGAGGGGCACATTAAATCGGAAAACTTTGGTCAAAGAGTGAAAACTTGGAACATACTGGTCTGAAAGTAGGTAAAATATAAAGTAACAGTAAATGACAATACCAAAAGCAAAGAAGAAATTTGAAACCTCATCTACGCAATGAAAGAGTATCCTAGAGACGTTTTTTCAGATGAGAGTACGGTGACAGAGATTTAGAAGGAACGCATTTCTTAGATGCGAACAATTTCATGTGGCAAAAGAGATCAGGAGAGGATAAAGGGGATGAGCTAGCATCCAGGAAGTATTTAGATTACAGGCAGACTAAGAATGGTGGCTTTACACCAGTTTGTTGGTGAGGACCAACCTATACAACCTTGCATCTGAAATTAAAAGAAGTATCACAATGTATATTTCCATTCTGGCATCAACGGAACAGTTTGAGAATAGTGACTTGGCCAAAGTCACAGTCACATGGGTCCAAATAATAATGGAACAGCTTCTAATACTGCATCACTCCACAGACTCCCAAACTAAGAAGGCAGATAAGCTACTGCAGTACTAACCCCAGCAACAAATCTCAAGATTATGCAAAAGTCAATGGTACTAAAGACTTTGACAGAAGCGATTCTCAAATGAATGGGCAGATTAAATCCAAGAAAATCAAACAAAGCAGTCCACATTCACACGGTCGTCTATTACTTCATCAAATTACTCCCCCCACTACTTTACTAAAGTTACTCAGGAATAAAGACAGCATCAGCTTGCTGTAGACAAAAGCACCATATAATATCACATCTTACATCATAGCTTTAAACACTTGCAAGCATGCACAACATCTGGCTGTTAATCAGATTTCTTCAACATATGTCAAAAGCCCAACAGTCTCAGTCCCCCCCCCCCAACAGTATTATCCAAAACCTTGCAAGTACAAATTATAAGCATGATAAAAATGAGGAATCAGTACACAAACCAAACAGCTTTATTCCAGGAGGCATTCCCAAGCACTTCAAAAATACAATACCACAATCGAAACAATAAAAAGGAATGAAAAGGTCAAGAAAAATTGCAAGCAAATTTAAAATGTTTGCAAAAACATGTGAAGCAGTCAATAGACCCTTTTATGGGTTACATTATATGCCACACAAACCCCTTAGTTACTCAAGTGTAAGTGGAGTACGCCTATCTCAGAGGCCATCTAAAACGAACCATTTTTGTAACCATTCACTGCAGTCAAAGTAACAATATGCCACAGTATAATGATGCCATGGCAGACAGAAAATCATATTGCCTTTCTATCAACACCCATTTTAAAACAGCAACAATGGCACAACTACTAACCCACCAGAGACAGCCAACTACCGCTCTTATTCTTGAATTACATCACAAAGGTATCCTAGCACAGGACAGCTAGTCAGCATGCAGTTTCTTACCTGCAGATATGTATACATAATCATTCATGGTGGGTACAATGTCTATTCCAAAATAAATGTTTTGCATTAATAATACACATTTACATTTCACACATACTCCAAGAACATAATGTTCTCCGAAAAAAGCCATGAGAGGACATCTAAACAGCAATCTAATGTTGCTCAGACTGTACCAGCAGAGTCATATTGGCATAAACAGATGTAGGTTACTTAAACCAGAACTTTAATAGAAATGAACAGTAAAAATGATAAATTCAGATTAACAGTCTCTATCTGACCTGTCCTGCTAATGTTATTCCCTTTGAGGCATGTGCAAAGAGAAAACGTCGGAAAAAAGCACACATGGTGCTGTTTCTCAGAGGATGTGTCCATATGCTGTACAAACAGCAAAGGTTTTCAAAATTACTCAGTGTAATGCTGCTTACATTCCACAGTCAGGTGTTTAATGTGACTTTAAAATTCATACTGATAAAGTGGCAAACCAATACGGCCTCGTCGGCTGTCACAAAAAATATCTGCTAAAAAGTATGCATACCTTTGTGAACTCCACCACAAAGCAGTGACAAGCATTATCAATTCAAGTACTTACCTACACAATGTATCTGGCTCATTATTTTCCACTTTTCCATCATCAATCTGTACAGTTGCATCTCCACCACCACTAAACCTTAAAAAAAAAAAATAAAATAAAGGTCAAGTGGCAGAAAAACACAGCGAGAATATTCAAGTAAATTACTAGTGTTAGTTTTTTTAAACCTAATTCCTTAACATGCTGTCTAGAAGTACAAAATGCTCTCACTGCCAAGATGCATAACAAGGCCATAAAGAACCCCTGTAGTTGCCCATAAATGATAGCCTCTGCCAGTCAGCTCTGAGAGATTTGTGGGTAGTTACTAGGCTTGTACCATTGAGGAGCCTAGGCCAAATTTCCACTTATCCACAAGCACTGCCTGGGTCAAGTGACTTGATCACATTTATCCTAGGGAAATCTGAACATAAAGGCTCTGTCCAACTGAAGGAAGACTTCATGGCTGGCAAGCACAGGAAATCTACACAGAAAAAAGTGCAATTGAGTAATGGACATACCATAAACAGCAGATCTTTGAGAATAGGTCATTAACATAAATCATTAATTTCAGTTTACCTACTTTCTATATACGCCAGTTTTAATTGAATATTTGTTGGTAGTGGTTTCTTACCTGTGTACCAGTAAACACCTTCACCTTCTTTGCTAAGGACATCTGTGGCACAAGGCATTTGCAAACATTCTGCATTTCTGTTCTGATTTCTTCAATTCTTTGAGCTAGTGCTTCCCACAAAATACCTGTGGTTGAAGATACTATAATGCTAAATAGCACAAGAAATATCCATACATAATGTTCATGAACATTATGCTTATCAATATCCACTTAAACACCCTTTTTTCCTCAAATTATTCTTACTGTGCATACTTGTGTATATGAATAATATAAAGTACATTTAAGTTACATATATATTTACATACATACTGTGGACATGTATATATATATATATATATATATATATATATATATATATATATATATATATATATATATATATATATATATATATATATATATATATATATATATATACACACACACACACACACACACACACACACACACACACACGTGTGCGCGCGCACTGGAATATCTAGTAGCACTGTGTCAAACTTGCAGACCTAGCAGAATATGCATTAGCCCTGCATCCTTAACCACTTTTATGCATTTTCACCTCTTCTTAACTGTACTCCAATTTCATTTCAAAATGTCTCCAGTTCATGTGTATGACCATGAATGCATTACATTGTATTCCTTGTGTTCTTTTCAATTTATACCTCTGGGAGGAGGCTGAAATTGATCCACAGAGATCAATGCTACACCCCAGTAAACAAATTCAAACAAAATTAAATAAAAAATAAATAAATAAATAAAACTTCATACTAAAACGCACCACATATACGTAGCCCTTAAAATATACAGATGTCCTTATACACAGTGTTTTTCAGCAATAACAAATTTTGTAAATGTGATACAAAGGTGTGCTATCTGACAGTGTCAAATCTGTCAACTTCTCCCACTTTTTCCAGACAAAATGCAAAAAACAACTAAATACAGCATACCAATGGGGTTGGGGGAGTAGCTTTACTGTTAGAGACATCCTTTTTGAAAACACACTGTCATAGAAAGTACTTTATACAAATACACTATTCCTCAGGAGGGATTTTATTTATCTATTTAGTTTGCCTGGGTAGAACACTGATTACAGACCATCTGCAGGCACACCCGAAGTGAAGAAACTTAGAAAAAATACAACAAATTCCCAATGTAATCATACAAGACAGAATCTGAAACAATATGTACATATCAACATTTACGAAAAACAAATGTGAATTAATTTTAGTAGTAAGTGAGAGGGGAATAACAGGTGAGAACAGAGGGTAAAGTAGAAGTGATGCAAGTGAAGAGGGAGTGAGGTTATGCTGTCCAGTGGAAAAGCATTTGCAGTCAGATTTGTGACAGATGTGTCTGAGTAGTCTTTGAATATAGGGAAAGACTAGACTGTGTGCGCGAGGAGGGGATTGCCAGAGTGAGTACAAGAATGGAGAAGGAATGGTCAATTACAGCTCAGTTTGGTTTGGGGATTTTGGAGTTAATTGGGAGAAGTTATGGAGGTTGTATGGCGTAGTTTTGAGAAAAGGCATCTGCTTAAAGTAGTTTATAAACAAGAGATGCCCGCATGAGCTCAACACTAAAGGAGACAAGTAGCCATTTGGCTTTGGAGATGGTGATGCAGTGTGTTGCGGGGGGAGCAAGGACGACTTTACCTAGTGCAACTCTATCTAGTCCTGAAAGAAAAAGGGAGAGATTCCAGGACCAGAATAAAAGAACTAATCTTTTTCTTGGTGTTTTCAATGTGGCTTTGGAAGCTTGGTCTAGAAACCAATCACTTAAGATTTTTTTTTTTTTTTTAGAGGAACTAGTAATTTCTATTGGGAAACCACTGAGATCTACATAGTTAACATTTTTAGGTGCGTTTTTCAGAGGTTCCGGGTATCCTATTTTTTGTTTTGGAGGGGTTTAGGAGTAGCTTATGGTTGTTTAGCAAAGAATCAATGGAGTGGAGAAGACTGAAGCAGGGTTTGAATAGTTGAGTGAATAACCACGTCATTTGTATAAAGCATGACAGAAAGGTTGGGGAGATCAGAGGGTAGTTTGTTAATAAAGACTGAAAGTAGTGGGGAGAGTATGGATCCCTTGGGGACTCCTCTAGTAAGGGGTTTGGAGGAGATAGGGATGAGCCTACTTTCACTCTGAAAAATCTCCACTTGTACACAAATGGTGGAACCAGGTGACAGTGTTAGGGCTAGCCCCAATGTTCTGGAGGGAGTGAAGGAGCAGGAAATGGTCAATAAGATTAAAAGCTTTGATAAGGTCAATGAAGATGGCTCCTGAAAGGTTTCCTTTATTCATGTTGAGAAGGATCTCAACTGTCAGTGACCACAGTGCTGACAATGTGCTCAAGCCAGCTCAGAATCCATGCTGTTTAAGAGTGAGCAGATGGTACTTTTCAGTGTAAGTGAACAGTTAGTTGTACATTAGATTTTCAAGTATTTTCCCAAATGCAAGGAGGATGGAGATGGGGGACGTTGAAGGCATTTGCTGGCTAAGGCTGTTTGGGATGGGGGAAGTGGAGGGCATTTTCGGGCTAAGGCTGTTTGGGAAGGGATTTGACAAGAGCAGTTTTCCATATGACTGGCATTGTACTTTGCATTAAACCGAGGTTATAAATATGAAGTGTGGCAAGGAAGCCTTTTCAGGTGATAAACCAGGGAAATACCAGGGGCTGCAGACAGGACTATGTTTTCTGGTAGGGGATGAAAGTCTTTGAGAGTAATTTTCACCAAACAGAAGAGGGCTATACAAGGAGGAAGGCTGGGCGAGTCTGGGGAAAGAGGTAAAGGCTGCAATACTAGGGAAGTGTCTGAATTCCTAGAGAAAGTCAAAGGATGAGAGCTGGCCTTGAGAGGTCTGAATGGTGACAGAGGAAGAAGCAGGATCTGTGGATTTTTCACCTGTGAGAAGATTTACTTCCTGGCAGAAATGTTTGGGATTACCTAGCATGCTTGTTTTTAAAAAAAATAGTTTGTTTTCTACCTCTGTATGGCTTGCATATCTAAGTTAGGTAGACAGGCAAAGGTAGCAAGAGGAACTCCAGTCTGCTAATGATTGGTAGTTGATTTTTACGTGCCGAGTTACCAGCCCTGACGCACAACCTTCAACAAAGGTACGCCCTTTCACACGTCTCCACGCAGAAGACGCTCTAGCTGAGAATCGAACTGGACAGCGCCTTACTGTGAGGTGATGGATTTAAATTTGAGAGAGGCTGGAGGAGGAAGGTAAGAGACTGCTATTGGAAGGGGACTGTTCCTCCAACAGGGAAGTTTTAGAAGGATCCAGATGGGTTCAGTATCTGAAGAGGTATTTGCTTGAGCAATATCAGTAGCTTTAAGGTTGTTTTTTGAAGAATGAGACTGTCACCACATTATCTATTGCCAGGTCTTGTGTTTTGGAGGTATTTGTAGGAGGGATGTAGATGCAAAAAAAATTAGGATTATTTTGTTTGAGAGAGGTTTCACTGTCAGCGGTGGTATTTGGAGAAGGGGTTGTAAGAAATGTGTTTATCTGATCAGATGCTTTGGGCATCAATTACTGTATAGGAGAGGGTGGGGGTATTAGGACAATTTAAGAGTTTTATGTGGTGGGAAGGACCTGGATTCAATTCAATGTTGGCTATGAAAAGGAGCATAAGCAAAATAGGGCTGAAATTATAAAGTAGTTTAGGAAGTTTGAGATGGGGTTCTTGGGATTTTGTAGGTTTGGAGAAGATAAGGCAAAGGGAGTGGGAAGGTGGAGTTGTGTACGAGTGGTAGTTGGAGAATGGAGTGTGTAAAATTAATTGGGAGGTCTTGGGGTTCAAGCAAGTGATCACGTGACTGTGGTACGCTAGTGGAGGGTAGGTTAAGATATGGCAGAAGAGGTGGAGTTACTGATGGTATTGTGTAGTGGATTACAGGATGGAGGAGTAAGACAGAGAAGTATCGTGGAGAGTGATATGTATAGGGACTTCCACACTTCATATTTAATAAAAAAATAAAATAAAAAAAAAAACACACTGATTGCAAACTATACATTACAAACAGCATTGTGGAGGGTAGGGTAGAAAGGGAGTTCTGAAGGTAAGGGATCTGAATCAGTGATGAAGGGGAAAGGATTAGAGAGTGTAGAGGTTGAGAATGACATGTTTTAAAAGTGTGGATGGTGATGAGACTGTACGGAAGCTTAGGGTGGGAATGTATTACATGAAGATGGTTGAAGTGGGATGCAGTGTTAGTGAAGTTGTGTGTACCTTTAATGACTGGTCAGAAGTGGGCAGGAGGAGGGTGGAGATGAGGTACAAACTGGTGATGATTGGGGAATTGAGGGTGGGAAGGAAGTAAAGCAGGACCCCCCCCCCCCCAAGCTGGAATTAATCTATGAAGGTGTGCAAGGTGGATGTAGGGAATATAGAGATAAAGTGATCGCAGTAAAATAAACCATTACATTTGCACAGATTCCCAACCAGCACAATGTCAGTTTTGGGAAATGGATGCTTATCAAGTGATAATTAAGAGAACAGAAGTCTGGCATATCCTAAAATTAGTCTGACAACTTGCTCAAAATGACATGACAATATTCTGAATCCTGAGGAGGAAGCCATAATGCAAAAACAAGTTTGAACAGGTAGAACTAAGAGAGTAGTGACAGGATAGTTGTAAAACCATACTATGTTATGTATGCATATGTAACAGTTACGTTTGAAAATGAAAGCTTAGTCATTGAAGTCCTGAACCAAACAGCAATATTAAAAGTTCTCTTGATGGTCATTTTCACACCAATACAATATGAACTGCATAAACTTCATAACCCAAACCATAGGCCTGTATTGCCTGGATCAAAACCTAGCCTTTATATTAGCAAATTTTAAATGCCAACGAGTTGTACAAACATGCAAAGACCACGTGAAGTATTTTGCTTCAGTTTTCTTTTATAAAGACTGGAGACAGGACACCTCATTTATGTAACGATATGAAGTAGTGGGATTTGCAATGCAGAATCCTAGAATGTGGAAAATGATATTAAGTCAGAGATTGTCATTTCTTGGAATACTGCCATTTCTTTGGTGGTATGGTGATCTCCACACTAGAATATACAAGTTCAGGGGATGTGAAAAGCTTGTCCCCCACACTGGGGATGCAGAGGGGCTTTGCCCTCTATATAAAAAAAAAAAAGTTTAAAGAACCGCAATGTTCAATATTTTGCTTTTCTTAAAAGTACTCAATTTTATTTATTCTGATGCATTTATTACTGCTTGGCTGTTTTACATTAAAGGTGGTTTGTGGTCTGCACTCTTGTGGGAGGAGAAGCTGGATTCAGCCCTTCTCAGCTGGGAATTTCTGGTCACAGGCTTATTGTGCACGCTTATTTGAACTGTTTCTTTCTGAAACTGGTGCGCCTTGTTGCTATAGCATAGACCAGATTCAGCCCTGCTGAATCTAGCTTTCTTTGTATAACTTGAGCACTGAGAAGGTTCCCCTGCACCCTAGTAAGCAGGGGTGTGCAGTTAGAACTTGCCTGATTGAAGACTGCTGGAAAAGGGCTCAATATAAATAAAATTGCACTTTATTCATCTTTTACTGTATTTGTGTTTCTTCCTACTTTATTACTAGGGGCATTGACTACAAATCTGATCCGCGATGTAAAATAAGTATCCATATATATATATATATATATATATATATATATATATATATATATATATATATATATATATATATATATAAATAAATAAATAAATAAATAATGTATATGTACTTGGCCAGTTTTCAGATTAGTGCTGAATTCAGGGGCTGTGTTACAAATCTCTGTTTGCCCATACCTTACTTGGATAGGAGGAAGTTTCTCTGTTCACCTGAGAGAGAGGGGAGCTTTGAGCAGCCTATCTGTCCCTGGAGGAGTGGTTTCAGCCCAGAAATTAGCAGTTTGACCATTTTGGGCCAATTTCTCTCTCTCTCTCTCATTTCCCTGCTATAAATACCATTCTTGCCCGGTTTTACGTGACGGGCAGTGCCGGTTAGCTAGGGTAAAACTATTCCCGGCTCCACAAAGTGTCCTCTTCAATTTTTCCCTTGGAACTAGACAAACTTTCAACTTAAGCACTCAAACCATTCATTTCTCAGCCCGGCACTTGCTTAAAACTTATAGCAAGAACTTATAAACCCTAGCACTAGACCCTCCTGTACTGTACAGAAGGACAAGGCTCTCTATTCGACCTTACCAGCCATCCAGTAAAACAGTTCACCGTACATACCCCAGGCATGTCCAAAGGGCAGTTTCAGGTGTACTCTCCAGTCCAACTGGTGAATCTGGGCATTTTGAGGCAATGTTACAACTGCCTCATGTACACAGACAACCCCCCCCCCCTCCTACTACCAAACACTAATACATGCGAGAGATGCAATTACACAGCCAAAACTAGAGGCTAAGCTCTCTCAACCCAAGACTGGATCAGACAGTCAAGAGAAGGGAAATACTTGCATCACACCACCAGTCTTACATAGACCCATTAAACCAGCACAGGCAAAAAACATACAAATACATGAAAACATACTCGGAGGCTCTAAAAAATCTGCAAAACCAACAGAGACCTCCAAAGCAAACATTCAAGCAACCTCCACCCCCCCCCAACACAAACCATGAAACAAATACTTCACAAAACCAGTGTGCCATGCAATCACAGCTCTTAAGGCAAAATAACATACTCAACATACTAGTAATAGGGGACTCTATAGTTAGGCACACTGATGTCCCACTCACTAGGCTGAAGGAGTGGGTTACTGTTAGCTGGCTGTCAGGTGCCAGGATCCGCCACATAACACAAGCACTCAGGTCACTCCAGAACAAGTACAAATATGATTCTGTCATTGCCCATGTTGGTGTGAATGACCCGAGCCGTACCTCAATGGACTACATGAAAAGCGACATGGAAGAGCTCCCTGATCACGTACCCCAGGCTGGTATGACCCTGACTAGCATCCTGCCCTCACCAAGAATTATCAAGTTCAACAATTGGCTAAGTTTCTGGTGTCAAAGGGGATCCAGTGTCTGTCTGCCTGGGATGACATGCTTGACAAGCCATGCTGCTTCACTAGAGACGGCTTGCATCTGTCACCCTTAGGCTTCTGAATACTGGCCAAGGCTCTTGCCACCCCCACAGTGCCTTTTTAGGCAAGGTTCAAAAGACAAACCCACCGCCGTAAATAGCACAAGCAACAAAAAACTGAGGGTAATGCTACTCAATGCCAGAAGTCTAAACCTCAAAATGCATGCACTCGAGGCACTGCTCATTATGGAGAAAATCAATATATGTGCAGTAACAGAAACCTGGTTTAAGGCCCCACAGAGCACCCCAGCACTACCAGGCTACAACGCGTACCATACATTTCGGCCACAGAACCCAAACCGAAATACAAAAGGCAGGGGCGTATCCATATTCATCAAGGATAGCCACACCTCCAGGTTAGTGGCACAGTACGATGCTTCAGAGATCATTCACGTGCAACTAACAAATGAGCAAATCTGCAATTCAAATTGTAGCTTGCTACCGATCACCCACCATGTCCCAGGACCCCCATTCCGCATTTCTGGAAACACTGAGAAACATAAAGGTCCTACCAAACACCCTAATATTGGGTGATTTCAATTACCCAAACATTAACTGGGAGAACTACTCAAGTACTAACTCCCTTGCCCAAATTTTCCTAAAATTTATAAACTCAAATGCCCTGGTTCAACTAGTCAACACTCCCACCAGAGGTGACAACATATTGGACCTGGTCATCACCAACATGGGCATCAATCATCCACACCAGAGGTCAATCCCTCTCTGGTTAGATCGGACCATAAACAAATCACTTTGGATATCCATATTCCGCCCCCACCCCCGGACAAGAAAACCGTGAAAAACTTTTCAAAAGCAAACTTCACGTTACTGAAGACCGAGGTGGAAAGTTTCAAAGCCCCCATGCTGAAGGATAACACTGTACAAGCTGCAAAATCCTTTACTAATGCATTCTACGGGCAGCTACAAGAATGCATGGATCGTGCCATACCAAGCAAAACCAAGACTCACTCCTCCAAGAAAAGGAAACCAGTCTGGTGGACTCCTGCCATAAACAAGCTATACAATAGGAGGAGGAAATTAGTACAGAAAAGAGTAAAATCCCAAGAAGGGAAGACATCCCTGATCAGTATCAGCAAGAAACTACGATCCCTCATAAAATCATCCAAGGCGAGCCTTGAAAAAAAATTGCCAAGGACTCAAAGATAACCACAAGGCATTCTTTAGCTATGTCAAGAATCTAAGTGGCAATGCTCAGATCTGCTTGGAGTTGGTGCAGAATGGCACAAAATACACTGAACCGACAAATAGGCAACATCCTGGCAGACAGTTTCAGCACAAACTTCACCCCCAAAAGGGCCCATAACCATACCAGAAGAATGTAGATTCCCTGAAATCAGACACTCAGGTTAAAACAGCCCTCTCCAAACACACAGCATCAATGAGACCGGACGGTGTCCCAGGCTGTGTCCTACATGAGCTCAAAGTTGAACTAACCCCTCACCTAAACACACTGTTCAAACTCAGCCTCTCACAGGCTACATACCCATAGAGTGGGGCACAGCAATGGTTATTCTGCTCCACAAAGGTGGAGCCTCAACAGACCCCGGGAACTATCGCCCTATAAGCCTGACTAGCTTGGTCTGCAAGGCTATGGAGCGCATCATCTTGGAACTCATTAACAGACACTGTGAACCCACTGGACCCTACCCAGTTTGGCTTTAAGGGCAGATCATGCCTTCTAAACCTGGTGGACTTTGAGACAGTTATCAAGGCTATAGACTAGGGAAAGGTGGTACACAGCCTACCTAGACCTCGCCAAGGCCTTCGACACCATTCCCCATTCTGGTATTATAGACAAGCTCACCAGCCTGAACATAAACCCCTACGTCACAAGATGGGTTGCCAACTGGCTCACTGACAGAACCCACATGGAGAGAGATGCGGGAGCTAGGTCAGACTCTAAACCAGTTAGAAGTGGCATTCCCCAGGGCTCAGTCCTAGGACCCCTCCTGTTCGGCATATACTTCTCAGAGATACAGGCAAGCACAGGGAGGACTATGGCTGACCAAGTTCGCAGACAACTGCAAACTAGGGGCTATAATTGACTCTCCGACTGACAGACATCCTCCAGCATGGTCTCACTGAGATGGATACCTGGTGTCAAAATCATGGCCTCAAGCTAAAAGCCAAAAAGTGCATAGTCTACCCACAAGCTACCACATAAGTGGTAGTCCCCTAAATACGGAAGACATAATAAGGGATCTGGGGACCCAAGTAGATCGCAATCTCACCTTTGATAATCACATTGCCAAAGTGGTTAAAAAATCCTTCTATGTGGCCCATCTAATCACCAAAGAGTTCACATCCAAATCAAAAGAGGTCATTGTGCCCATCTACTCATCACTTATCAGACCCATCATACAGTACAATGCCCCATTTGGGATGTGCCTTACAAGGCACCTGCAACAGCTGGAAAGACCACAGAAGTACCTCACCAAGATGATCACTGGCCTCAAACAGATGCCCTATGCAGCTCGACTGAAGAAACTCCAGCTGTACTCGGTTGCATACCGCCTACTCAGAGGTGATCTCTGCCCGACATAGAAAGGCCATGTCCAACCCAGAATGGATGGACATGCTCCACCTAAAGAAAACCTTATCCCCGAGCCACACACTCTAGGGATCTAAACCTCACCACAACAATAAATAGGACGTGCTGGAGGGATAGATTCCTGTCCCAGAGACTTCCCATGCTTTGGAACAAGATCTCAATCTACATTAGGCACAGCTCCTCACCAACGCTCTTCAAAAGAAACCTTGACGAGTGGATGGGAAACAGTTTACCTCGGGGGTCACTTCAGTGGCTCTGCTGGACAGAGGCACAGGGAACTAATCTAAGGGGGTGGCGAAAGCCAACACATTCTGGGCTAGGCTTATAAATGCCTTGGGGCAGATAGCCTAGTACCCATCTATGAACCTATATTCTCTCCTGTATTTTTCGGTCCTTTTCTGTTTCAGGGCTCGGCACTGGGAACACCAACATTTCAATACAGACGCTGTTAATTTATCAGCATCAAGGTCACTGGACTTTAAGCAAGATATTTTAATCTTAAAGTAATAAATAAATGCAAATTCTTTGAAACATACCAACACATTAATTTATAACGTAATGGTGACATAGCCTAGTAATGTCCTATGATCGTATCAACCCAGAGGTCATTTGAGAAGTAGTCGTCAATACCCAAAGCTGCATTTAGTGATGACTGCCCAGATGCATGGCAGGCTACAGAACCCAAAAAGGCTTCCATTCTAAATTAATATATGCAAAGTATAAAAAAAAAGGAATGCATTATGGATGCAGAGACATTAAACGGCACAAGTTGGACAGATCAGCTAACCAACAGTATCCTGCATTTCAATAAAAAGTGTAGTGACCAAATAGCAATTCTAAGGAGTGAATACTGACCAGAGCACTGCCCTAATGTAACTCACATTAAACAAAAATATTTATTAAGGAATGCAGGATCAAAATAAGTTTATCCAATAACAACTATATCTTTCATATTACATTTCTCCCGAGAAGAGCTTATTTTGCAGAAGAGTTCAAATTAGTCTTTATCAAGGTCATAGAAGGTTTCAATATCAAATATGTATCCATGTAAATGCTTTTAAAACCATATCTTCCAGTGAATAGAAAATAAACCAGAATATATAAAATCAGAACGAAGCTCTCATGTTGGTCCTGAAACAATATAATATAATGAATAAAGATAATATAATGACTATAGTAACCACTCATCGGTTATGTTTCAGCTAAGAAAAACAGAGAAGCTTATCTGTATGCAAACAGAGGGCAGTATTCTGGCACTAGAACAGATCTTCTGAAAACGAAATATCTTCCACTTCTGTAGAAAAGGGGAAAAAAAGTGACATCACCTAGGATCATAACAATGGAACCAGGGTGAGAAGTGAATGCAAGGCAGCTTTGTCTCATAAGTTACTGCAAAATAAATGGAGATTTGATAAATATCAGCCAATAGTGTTCAAGTAATGCAGCCAAACATTTACCTTAAATCTGGACAAGAGGTATGAATCACTGTCTGAAATATAAACATCCAAGTAATGATTTAATTGCAGAGAGAAGAAAAATACTATGCACTGTGATTGAGTTACAATGGCACACTGGTTTCTAGAAGCCTGATCTGCATTGCATAACACAAAATGAAATGTACTACACAATTCCTGACATAGTGACTGAAATACTGAAGTAATGGTTTACCACATTTAAAAGCCTTTGACTCAGTGGACCCCAATTTTCTTACTCTAGTATCTCAACTAAACTTTGGCTAGAAAAGGTCTATTACATTTGTAAGGCAAGGCAGTCTGAACCAAAGTTATTGCCTCTCTATGTTTGAGAGTTCACTTTACCTCTAGCATTCCATATGGCTCACAATCTAGTTTATTCGCTTACACCACCATTATAAAATTAATATGACCATGATAATGACCTTTTAATAAATTCATATGAATTCTCCAGTTGGCAAAGATATATTCAAGATGATTTTAATAATTTTCTCTCCAACTTTACCAATAATCTTACAATAAACATCTCTAAAGTAAAACTATAGTATTAAGTATCTACAAACATTCAATAACTCTCCTCCTTTAAAAATGATTGATCTCACTGATAAATCCATTAAGCAATTTAATGAATAAATATACAGGTATTCTTCTTGATCCAAGCCTACTACTTACAACACACTAAATTTATCTCTAAAGTTCCCCAACAGATTAACCTTTCTTATAGGTTTACTCACCAAGTTTGTACAGTCAATACAGTTTCATCTCCAAACTGCAATATCACATTCCTCTCATTGCTTTGGTATCTCTAAAGCTACAAACTAGCCTCTTATGCCAAATGACACAACTATTATTCCAATACAGTCTCCTTTTTGTACCTACAACTTTCTAAACTTTTTCTTCGATCATGGTCATCTACCAACTCCAACTCCTCTATTCCTTGCATCAGTATTAGGAGACTTTCAAGTTGCCAACTCCAAGATCTACCTAGACACAACAGAAACCAAACAAAAAGCACCTTAAATCACAAACATCAAAACTTGCATCCTAACATCCAATAAATTATTGCACCATTCTTCCAAACATGAAAGTTAGTATTACTCCATTTCTTCTGGAGCAGATGTTATCCCCTCAAACTGTATGGGCCCAAGAGATTGTTACCCAGAGAAATAAAAGCCATCAACCTATGCATCTACCCCCACCAAGAATGAAACATCCTCTGCGAGTGGGATCCCTTATCAATACAATCATTTAGATTTCTGTTCAAACACTTGGATACCCAGTTCTACAAATTAGCGAAAAGGGTCATGACACGTTCACTCAGCATTAACTCACCACAGCACACATAATATAAGACCCTCCATTCAAATTTTCAACATATACAATTCACGTTTCATCATTATACTATAAAATAAATCCTTATACAGTCCACTCCAAAAGGCAGCACCCCCTTCCCCAGTCAGGCAGGAACAATACTGATCACTTTTTGGCATCAGAAGGCAATTCTTAGAGAATACTGCAATCCTTTTCTTTTTCACATGTTTCTCCATCCAGCTAACTAAAAGCAATGGAAATGCTTAGATCAACTGCCATCAATGTAGTGTGGGAAGTCAAGCTTCTACAATAGTCATGCAAAATACAGCATCTAATGGACTGTTGGCTACTTCAAGAGGGAACATTCTAATAACTGTAAAACTTCAATTACATATCTCTACTAGACATATGCTGCAGTATGAGAGTCAAAGAGCAAACTGGAATAAAACTAAACCTCAAAAAGTCATCAACTTGAATTATATTCATCACTCAAAACATCTGAAAACTGATCACAATGAGTAAACAGCAGATGTTCATCACAATCACTGATTCAGTAGCCTT
This sequence comes from Protopterus annectens, assembly GCF_019279795.1. Classification (NCBI taxonomy): domain Eukaryota; kingdom Metazoa; phylum Chordata; order Ceratodontiformes; family Protopteridae; genus Protopterus; species Protopterus annectens. The sequence goes on from NC_056735.1 coordinate 1,841,594,342, forward strand.
AGCTAAAAAGGCCCATCTTTTTAGTGAGATCAGCTCGAGCTGCCTGACACTGTGGGCCTGTGAAAGGTGCCCTGAAGCTGTTGGAAGTTGCCCAGCTGTTAGATCCTATTCAAGATAGAATGCATATAGCCAAGGTTACTACAGCAACGATCATTCAAATAGAATTGTGTAAGCAAACATGCCATAATAGCTATCTGAATCATTTAAGCACTACAGAGAGTATTCCTGACATTCCATTTTCTATCACAGTGACAAATGGCTGCCAATGTTATCCCTTTTTTTCCCTTCATTAAGGTTCTGTACAGCAACAGATTTTAATTTAACAGGGCTCCAAATAAAGTAAACAACCAAACATCCAATTCAGATTTAGAGAAGAATACTATCATCATGAAAATTAGAACCAACCAAAACATTTTTTGTCAAACACCAGAGGCCTAGTAATTCAGCTGAATACAAAATAAATGTAAATGTGAAAACCTCACATTTTACAATACTTGCAATGGTACAGTAAAAAAAATGGAAACATGTTAGGTGAAGAAGTTACAGCAAAGGCAATGGTACAGTAAAAAAAAATGGAAACATGTTAGGTGAAGAAGTTACAGCAAAGGAGGGGGTAGGGAGTGAAAGAGCTAGTAAAAAAAAAAGTGAAAGCAGAGGGCAAGCAAAAAGAAAGAACAGGGTATAGTACCGGTGATGGTGGGAAAGGAGAGGAAGAACTAGTGAGAAAGAAGGGGAATTAAAGACCCTTACCATTAGCAAGTGACAGGAGATGAACGTGAGAGGGACAGAAGTCAAACTTAAGTAATAACAGGAGATTTAAAAAAAAAAAAAAAAAAAAAAAAAAAAGCACTTTGATTCAGTTTTTAAAACTGTGCCCCATTGTTTAGCCATTTGGACAGAATAATCCCAATTAAACAGTACAACACCCTTTCCATCCTTACACAGCAGTCTTTGCTAGACTGCCAAATCGGACAACCTGCTCCTTAAAAAAAAAAAAACCCTTACCAGTAGTAGGGTCTTTAAAGATGGTTATGTCAAGAAAATTCACTTCTTGAAATCTTTGTGAAAAGATAACGCTCATCACCACCACCATTCAAATACATCATAAAAACTAAAAGCAAATAATTTCTTAATTTTAGTAATATACCTCCACTTTAACAGCCCTGTTATTAGGATTAGGAGAGAACATCTGATGAATTGAGAAAGTTAAAATACAGATTTTTTATAAAGATGTTAACATAAAACTTTGATAAGGTTTTAGAATGGATTATGAATAAAGGAAATAAAGTATTTTAGTGTAATCCAAAGATAGAAATTCAGTTGATAGTAAATTTACATCTTCATAATGTTTGTTTTTACCTTCTAGAGTCGCTACATCAGCTATTAAAATAGTTAATTGGATTATTATTTTAGTTCAAATGGTATGACTTTAGATAGAATCGGTAGAACACCAAGCTTTGTGAACAGAAGATCTGTGAATTTTGAAGTGCGAATTAAGACAAATCTTAAAAGTAAAGGGGAATTAAGAAGAGAGGGACATTTCTGACACTTTTGCCATCAATGCAGTTACATTAAGAAAGATGGCACAAGTTGTATTACTAAACACAAATCTGGTTAACCAAGGAAGTTGAATTGTATGTCAAAAGTGTGATTCTTGTTGACAATTGTTTGATATATCCTGCTTTCTATACTGGCAGCACTAGTAGGAAGTGAAATTCAAGAATTTATGAGCATTGCAATACAGTAAGAAAGAAAAAAACAACAATGCATTGACTAAACATAGAGGCATGTTATGGATTTAAATGGTTTTTATTTTTACATTCTGGATGCTGGCTGGCTATTTGGATATTAGGGGATATGGAAAATGTAATGGATTTCATAGAATTTGATTGACAGGTTAAAATGAATGGTTGTGTTACACCTTACACCAGGAATTAATAATGACGTTAACTCTAAGTGCAAGCTACAAAGAGGGAAGGTTAATGCATCAAGTGAATTCACGTGATTAACAGTTGATTATTTAATGCAAGACTTAGATTTGGAGAGTCACAATCTAAAGACGTCTATGTTAAGAGAGCAGGCTAGGGAGGAAATAAAGTTTAGCCAACACAAAGTGAGAAAGCAAGCTAGAGGAGACACTTTCTCAATCTTTTGATAATAAAGTCAGACGGATTTTGTCACTGAAGCCCTTACCACAGTTCTAAAAGAAAATGCTGGAGCAAAAGAAAAAAATCCAAAAGTTGACTAGACGAAATCAGGAGTACCTTGGACATGACCCAAAGACCAATGTTAGGAAAGGGAAATCATCAGGAAGAACACTAGCAACAACCTGAAATTAGTTAATAAAATGGGAGATCTGTAAATAATCAGTCCCATTTAATATATTTCAAACATATTAAGTGTGGTATTGCAATAAAAGTCTTTTTGACTACGTTAAAAACTGGTAGCAGAACTAAAAAGTATAAACTCTACTTTATGTCATTAATCTTTTGGAGGACACTGAAGGGATTAAAGGCACAACTGTATGTAAAACAGTTTTTGTTCATATTAATACCTATACAAAATTTTAAGCAAATTGCATGTCATATTATAAAGCAAAGCTGTACAGTATTCAGTGTTATTTTAAATATGAAGTGGAGTCCTACATCTCTCACTGTAGATATAGACAGATATGACTATTTATGCTACTAATATTAAAAATATATATATTTTCCATTGGTGTAAAGTAGCCAGGCTTTACCCCATAACAAGAAAGGCTAGAAAATGCAAATTAAATTAATTTAATCCTGGGAACTTTTGCTGCTTAGGGGAGAGAATGTAAAGTGTAACTATTATACTTTTAATTAAAAGATACATTTCCCTGTTTGCATAAAGGTAGATATCTAGACTACTGTCTTTAAGCTGAATACAAATGTATTTTAAGCAAATACACCTGAAAAATAACAGAAAAATGACAAAGCATGAGCGGTCTTTATTACATTTACAAAGCTGCTTGCTTTTCCTCAAACAGCACCTACTTTTAGCTGGAAACTAGGACCCTGTAGGTGGAACAAATCATGAGAGGTCTTATGTTTTCAGAGTTAAAAGTTAATTCATTGCACCTTTTATATTTAAAGGGATATTCACAATTACTTCAGTGAAAATAAAGTTTGAAACTGCGAGAAGTGAATAGTTAAAACACAGTTGCTTTCCCATCATCCTTAATACTTCAAGGCATTAACTACAACAGTGGACAACCAGCGCACGTTTTCTTAAAACTAAAAATTAATATCTAATAAAAAGTACACAATTTTTTTCACATCTAGGAGTGGGGACAGAGATGAGATGAGGTCAGAGAGAACATGTGCAAGTGGAAACACAGGCACGTACACATGGTGATAATCGAACAGCCGATAAATAGAAATAGCAAAAACACAACCAAGGAATTCCTAAGACTTTAATGGAATCTTAAAGCCTCAAGTTTAAAGAACTCTTCATGAGGAAAAAAAAAAAAAAAAAAAAAGTATATACTTAAATAATGATTACATTGCTTTGGAGATTTATAATTTTTCATAGGTCCATATGATGCTATTGCCCTGAGGGTCTTTACAAGCCTACCCATTACATTCTAATATAATACTGGATGACAGATGCTGCCTATGCCCAAGTGTTTCTAGCAAAGGACTACCCATGTCCAGGAGAGAAGCCAGGGCAAAAAAAAAGTATATACTTAAATAATGATTACATTGCTTTGGAGATTTATAATTTTTCATAGGTCCATATGATGCTATTGCCCTGAGGGTCTTTACAAGCCTACCCATTACATTCTAATATAATACTGGATGACAGATGCTGCCTATGCCCAAGTGTTTCTAGCAAAGGACTACCCATATCCAGGAGAGAAGCCAGGGCAATCTCCCAACAGAAATTTACAGTTTCCCATACAGTCATTCAAGCTGCACTTTAACAGGTTCATGGAGGTGCTTTGCTTGATATGGACCATAAGCCTATTCCAGAGGAGTGTCAACCTCAGAGATGTAGCCATCTCTCCAGCAGGTCCTGTTTATGTCACAGGCTAGACTGAGGTCCCTGGAACAGGTGACTAGTCCCATTTGGCTTACAGATGTGCAGCATTTCCATTAGATTTGGGTCAAAGATAGCAGTGTAAACCAGACAAGTCACCTCTAAGTAATCGATACACAGAGTACAGTGACTACTTCAGTTTGTCTGTACAAGACATGTGCTGAAGACACTGAATTTCCTTAGAAATCTCAGAGGTCTCAAGTTGCTGCAGATGCCCTGTACGGTACATACCAAATGCAGTATTATATGCAATAATAGGCCTGATGACAGATGAGTACAGGGGAGTTATAACCTCTTGTTCTTGAGGCGATGCCTTTGCTAATCAGGAGAGTGATGTAGAATGCCTTCTTCACCACAGTAGATGGTCAAAGTTGAGATCATAGTCAACTTGTGCTCCCAGGCCTCTCACTACTGAATTGGTACTTAAGGTATTACTGTTTTTTACCGAAGGGAATGATGCATTTTTTAGCATTTAGTTTAAGACATTGGCTTTGACACCAGTCTGTGTAAGCCCCTCCTGAAGTATGCCGACATTGCTGGGGGGCTTCAATGATGGCACCAAATATGCAGTCATCTGCAAACTTGCAGAAACACAACCACTCTGTTGTGGCCTGGACCTCTGAGAAGTACATGCCAAACAAGAGGGGGCCCAGCACTGAACCCTGTGGGATCCCCAATGGTAACATGTCTGCTGGTAGAAGTAAAGTCTCCCACCTTGAGTATTATAGATCTGTGAGCCAGTCTGCAACCCACCTGACAACATAGGGGTTGATATTCAACTGGGTTAGTTTGGTTAATATGCCCAAATATGGAATAGTGTCAAAGGCCTTGGCCAAGTCAAAATAGGCTGTGCGCACTGCTTTGCCCTAGTCTACGGCTCTGGTCTCATTCTCAAAACAAACCCTGGATCCATCCCACTGGAAGACAAGTCATATATATTCCTTATGAGTTCCATGAGGATTCTTCCTACTGACTTACAGAGGAGGTTGGTTAAAATTATGGGTCTATAGTTCCTCAGGTATGTTGCTGAGCCATCCTTGTGAAGGGGGAGAACAGTTGCAGTTTTCCATAAAGTGGGGACAATGCCAGTACTCAGGCTGTGGTTGAATAGCATGGGTAGTAGTTTTAAAACACTAAGAACACAGCCTGGAATTCCATCTGATCCCATGGAGGCTGTGTTCTTAGCCTTGGAGAGAGCATTGATGGCTTGCTCTTTGGAGATGGAGGAGGAGATGATGAAGACATGGTTTGCGGTATGCTTGTGGGGGGGGGGGGGGAATTTTCACCAAATCTGTCTGCTAGCAGATTTGCAATTTCTGCAGGGTCAGTGTGTGTGATGCCATCTACAACTAATTCAGCACACATCTTGAGTCCTACCTTTAGATTCCGGATGTAGCTGAAGAAAACCTTACAGCCATCCTTGGCTATGGTTTCAAAATTTTCTCATAGTTGCTCTTTGAAGATTTTATGAGTGGTCTTACTTGCTTGTTTAGGATGAGGAGGGTGCTCTTCCAGTTCTGGGATCTCACTTTTGTATTTTTAGACTGCAGCTTCTTTCATTATATAATTTATTAATGCTAGACATCCACCAGGATGGTTTGCTTTTTCTTGAACTTCTTTTAATTCTATCCGACATGGCTGCATCTAGACAGTTATGCAGATGTTTATATATGGCATCAATGTATACCTTTAGTATAGCCATCAACGTCATCTGGGGATACTGGAGCTTGGAAGTAAAGTACACCTTCACTTAGGAGGGTATAGTTAGCTTTGGTGAAGATTTTTTAGACTGGTGAGGACCAGACCTAGCATATTGGAGCTCCTTCGGGGTGGTGCACTATTTGTTCCAGGGCATTTGAGTTAAAGTCCAGGAACTTTTGTCTGAGTGAGTTTAGGCTCATACAAGTTTCCCAATTAATGGAAGGATAGTTGAAGTCACCCATGACTAGGGTGTTAGGTTGTACCTTAATCGTCCCAATTTGGTCTAAATAAGCTGTGTGGGCATCTTGTTTCATGGAAGGGGATCTATAACCGATTACCTTGAAGGGGGGGTCTTGCCCATGGAATTTGGACTTTGAGTAGCTCCATAGAGTTTTCTTGACTAATCAACTTAGATGTGTAATTATCTTTAATGAAGATACTCCACCTCCTTTGATTCTCACACCTTCAATTTGCAGTCTGAAAGTGTGGAAGGCATTGCAGTCTTACAAGGCCAGGATACTTTCTGCCCCTGAGCCAGGTTTCTGTGACTGCACAGATGTCAACACCTTCCAGGGAGAGGAGTGCTTCCAGAGTGTGCAGTTTCTGATTTACACTTGTAGGGTTAAGCAACATGACCCTTATTTTCATGTTGGGAATTTTGTTGTGACCTTGCCTAAAAATGCATTATGGGGGAGGCAAGTGCATTAGTCAGAAACTGAAAGCCTAGAGGTTTCAGATGAAGACCATCTCTGGCAAAGCAGTGTGGTCTAGCCACCATGTTGTCCTAGGCTGACAGGAAATGGATCCCCTTAGAATGACACCAGAAATTAAGCCAATTATTGAAGTCAATCATTTTTTGTTTATATTTTGGTATCATCATAGGCAAGGGTAAAATGCTGCTCAAAGTTAGGGACATCCCCATCTGACAAGCAGACAGCTCAATCATGTCTCTTCATATAGTCCAATTGGTTCTATAAACTTTTCCCACCTTTAATGTGACTTATAACCTGTACAATTCAATTGAAAAAAAATCGGTTAGGGGAAATATATAAAAAATGTACAATAAGCTGGTTGCATAAATGTGTAAACCCTTACTACTTTGATGTACCTTTTGATTTAATTACAGCATTCAATCTCGAGTACACACCTACCATCAATTAGAGAGACTAACCACAAATAAAGTTCAGCTGTCCTAGTAGAATTTTCCTGACATTTACTCAGTTGCCTGCTACAGCAAAAGCCATGGTTCACAGAAAGCTTGCAAAACATTAAAGGGATTTCATTGTTGAAAGGCATCAGTCAGGAGAAGGGGACAGAAGCCTTCTCTTACACAGAACAATATCCAGTCCCGGCTAAGATTTGCAAAACAACACATCAAGTCTCGCAAAAGCATGTGGGAAAATGTGTTATGGTCTGATGAGACCAAGGTTGGTCTTTTTGGCCACAATTCCTAAAGGTACCTTGGGTGCAAAAACAAACACTTTGCATCACTAAAAGAACATCACCCCCACAGTGAAGCATGGTGGTGGCAGTATCATGCTTTGCGGTTGCTTTTCTTCAGCTGGAACTGGGGCTTTAGTCGAGGTGGAGGGAATTAAGAACAGTTCCAAATAAATCACTTTTGGCTCAAAACCTTCAGGCATCTGCCTGAAGATGAAAAGGAATTTCACCTTTCAACACAACAATGACCCCAAGCATACATCCAAATCAACAAAAGAATGGCTTCACCAGAAGAAAAAGTTTTAGAATGGCCTAGCCAGAGCCCAGACATAAATCCAATAGAAAATCTGTGGGTTGACCTGAAGAGCACTGCACACAAGACACCCCCTCGCTATCGGACAGATTTGGAGCATTTTTGCAAGGAAGAGTGGGCAAATATTGCCGAGGCAAGATGTGCCATGCTGACAGACTCTTACCCAAGAAGACTGAATGCTGTAATTAAATCAAAAGGTGCTTCACAAAAAGTATTAGTTTAAGGGTGTGTACACTTATGCAACCGACTTGGTGTTCTTTTATATCCCCCCCAAACAGATTTGGTTCTCAATTGAATTGTGCAGGTTTATAGGTCACATTAAAAGGTGGGAAAAGTTAAGAAATAATTTATTGTGGTCTCGTATCACAAAACAAACCTGGTATTTTAACCGGGGTGTGTACACTTTTTATATCCACTGTATACATAATTTTTTTGGTTAGAAGTATTATACGGAGAATGTAATTAATGTATTGAAAGGTGGTTGGTACAAATGAAGTTTTAATGGAAGATAAAAATCAGTCTGTTAAGATGAAGAATAAAAAAATAAGAATGGTAAAGTAATGAATTAATATTTGTTGCATTATACACAGATAGACCCATATACAATTGTAAAAAATTTCAGTGTTTGATAAAGGCTTATAAAAAATCCATCCCTTACCTCTCGTAAATTAAAACGTACCCTTTGAATGTTATATCATAGATTAGTTCACAGTAAATTTGATAAGCCAAGAATTACCATTACACATAAGTGTATACATTTTTTCATCCAGAATATCTACACATCCTTGTGGCAACTAAGGCTTATCCTTATGCAATGCAAGAAGATTTTATGTAGTTTAAAGATTTCAGTTTATTTTACTTGTTAACCACCATGGTAATACCATTATGTGTACCTGCTCATTATATTACAGGCAAGGCTGCAGGCCCAATTAAAACTATAATTTTGCAATATCTAAATGACTGAGTTAATAAAAATGTGATAATACAGTTACTTAACATGTATGGAATGCCCATAAAGGATGCCTTGGAGATTTAAAGTTTGTTTATATATAAAAAAAAAAAAAAAAAAAAGATGGGAAATATATTAAGGAACTTCAGAATAAGATGCTAGAAAAAGTAAAATCTGAACTTATCTTGAGTTTTAAAACCTTAGCACCATGGGTTAAATGTTGATATGCCTTGGATTGTCTTGATTGTCATGTACATATTTAATTATATACTGATTTTATCTCATTAAGAGTTCTTTCAACTCAAGGCACTAAGATGCCATTAAAGCCTTTTACAGATCCTTTGTATTTTTACTTTACCATATCCTTCCACTTTAGGAACAGCTAATGCATGCATGTTCAGTGATTTTGAGCAACTGCTCATACATAAGAGTGGTAAAACATCCTTTTAGTAAAGTGTATATGGTTTTGTATTGGTTGGCAGTTCAAAAGGAATGGGGGTGAAAATGTATTTTTCTTTTCTTATGTTCCTATGTCATTGCTAGCTATCCGATTCAGATCATTTTTTTTCTTATGTTCCTGGGTAGTTAATAGCTATACAATCCAGGGGATCATTGAGGAGCTTAGCCCAATTTCTCAAATGTCCCAGAGGACTTCCTGGTTTTGATGTTCTCAAGTTCATGCAGTAGGGGAAATGAAAGTTGAGGGAATCAGTGTAACATAGGCAGAAGACTTAATGGCTCATGGCCTTAATCCTCTGTGCTAATTGCACAGTGCTTTTTTTCTTTTCAACTAAAGCAAAATTTTTGGGAAAACATGACAAGGGTTCAAATAGTGATGAAAAATAAATATATACATGATCAGCCTGCTAAGCATTAGTGTATCCATTTAAGCTGCTAGCAGGAAACATACTCAAAAGAATTGTGATATATACTGCGTGGGAGCAACAGCATTTTATCAGAATACCAGCTTCATCAGTATTAACGTGGGATGGTAATAGCCTTACAGCTACAGAAAAAAAAGCAGGCCACTGAATTACATTAAGTAGTGCAGGGTATAAATAATGTTACAGCAGATGCAGGTGGATTGAAATGAGCACATACATTTTAGAAAGAATAGAGGTTAGAGTGAAAGTCAGCAGAATATATCAGGGGCAAAGGAAAAAAAGTTATGTACTCACCATAAGGTTCCATGTTTGTAGTCCATCCCGCCCTTCATTCTTACATATGGGTTCAGAGTCAATCCTCAGCTCTCACTCAGCCTATTACAAAGCTCAAAGTCTTCTAGTTGGCTCATGGCTAGGTAGGTATCCCATAGTGCACCAGTACAATCCCCTGCACCAGTACAATCCCCAGATCTTGTTTGCTGCTAAACTATAGAAAGACAGAACTAAAGCTATCCAGAAAGAACAATGATGAAAGGTCTCCATCCATTATGGAAAAATTATACTGTCTCCAGATCCTTCCCGGACGGGGGGTAGGTGGGAGGGTTCGTAAGACTGAAGGGCGAGATAGACTACAAACACGGAACGTTATGGTGAGTACATAACTTCTTTATGTTCTGTAGTCCTATCTCGCCTTCATTCTTGCATATGGGACAATATCCCTAGCACCTTATTCTTGGATGGCTCACGGAAACATACTCCAGAGTACCATGGAACCAAAGGAGGCTCTACCCCTAGAGGTCAGGTCCAATTTGTAGTGAGTAATAAAGGTGTGAGGGATAGCCCAGGTTGCTGCTGCTGCACAAATATCGTCAACTGGAACTCTGGTTTGGAAGGCTTGCAGATGTAGATAGGGATCGTACAGAATGACCCTTAATTTTGAAAGGTAAAGGTTTACCGTTTGAAGAGTAAATGAAAGAAATACAGCTCAAAATCCAATTCGAAAGGGTCAGTTTGGAGACTGGGAAACCTAATCTGGAGTTGGAGAAAGATACAAACAATTGGTCTGACTTCCTGAGTTCTGTAGTCCTGTGAAGATAGAACTGTAATTTTCTGTGAACATCCAACTGATGAAATCTGTATTCTGCTGCATTGAAATGGTTAGGAAAAAACACCGGCAGCTCTATAGTTTGACTCAAGTTATTATGAAAGCACACTTTAGGGATAAAAGATGGATTTGTGCGAAGAGAGACCATCTTTGTGGAAAATCAAATAAGAGGGCTTGACAGACCATGCTTGTAACTCTGATACTAGTCTAGCAGATGTGATGGCTACTAGAAAAAGTCTTCCAAGACAGAAATGTCGGTAGGCATGAATGGGCAGGTTCAAAGGGTAAAGAAGTAATTTTGGACAGGATGAAGTTTAGATTCCAGGAAGCTACAGGTTCCTGAAAGGGAGGTCTCAGCAAGGTAGCACCTTTAAGGAAAGTTTTACACAATCTGTGTGACATCAGGTTAGACTCATGTTGACCCAAATGGAAAATTAGATATCACTGCCAACCGAACCCTACATGTGGCAGCAGCAGATCCCTGGTGGAAAAGTTCAGACAAAAATTCTTAAAGCAATGGAATAGATGCAGTGCAAGGGTTAACATTCCTTTCTGCAGCCCAGACAGAAAACCTTCTCCATTTGCTAGTGTATAACTTTCTAGTGGAGAGTTTATGTGAAGATGTGAGAATGTGGGTCACAGCAGGTGAAAAATCATGAAGCCTGACTAGGGATGGAACTGGAGCAACCATTCTGTCAAGTTGAGGGTGTGGCAGCTGGGGTGAAGAGAGCCTGACGTGTCTCAAGAGGTCTGGCACTGAGTCCAGAGTCCATGGATCGTCTAGTGAGGCCCGAGAAAGGGGAACCAAATCTGATGAGGCCAGTAAGGGGTGATGAGGATCAATTTGCTTCCCAACTGTTTCGCTTTCTGAATCACCTTGAATATGAGAGGGGAAAGGGGGAAAAAGCATAAAGGAGACCCAGAGGCCAATCGTGAACAAGTGCGTCTAACTCCCCCGGGGGGGGGGGGGGGGAGAAGATAAGGGAAAAGCAGCTGCTGCATTTGGAGATGATCAGACTGGTGAAAAGTTTGCAGCAAAGGTGTCCCCATTTGCGGAAGATCCGTTCCATTATTTCCTTTTTCAGAGACCACTCATGAGGCATCAAGATTGCCCCGCTGAGTTTGTTAGCCATCACGTTGGTTTGTCCCTGGGATGCGAGTTGCCACTAGAAAGCGCTGGGAAGACATCACCCACTTCCAAACATGAATCACCTCACAACAAAGGGGGTAAGATCTGGTTCCACCTTGCTTGTTGAGATACCATACCACAGACATGTTGTCTGATTGGACTGCTATCATCCCAAGAGGAAAAAGGTCATGAAGTGCTTGCAATGCTAGAAGCACCATCCTCATTCTCTAGGACATTGATATGCAGGTGAGCCTCTTGACCTAGCCATGTGCCTTGGACAGTCCTGCCTATATAATGCCCCCACCCCCCAGCATCCAGTAGCAACGGGTTGGCGAGGGAGGAATGGAGTGACTGTTAGCTGGTCGGATTGGATCCACCAACTGAGATCCTTTTTGCAAGACTCTTAAAAGGCTGTGGTGGGATAGAGGCAGTTGGTGAAAGGACCACTGGGACAATAGAAGCCATTGAATAAGTTGCATTTGTAATCTGGCAAGAGGGACTAGCATTATGGTGGAGGCCATGGTTCCCAAGAGTTTCAGCATGGTCTTTGCCTGGACTTTTTGAAGGGGATGTAGACTGAGAACTTGTTGTATAAGGTTCTGTGCTCTTTCTGCAGGAAGAGCAGCTAACATGGCGACTATCTATTTCTGCGCCTATAAAAGTCACAAATTGAGAGGGCGATAAGGCAGACTTTTCCCAATTTATAGTAATCCCCAACTGGGCACAAAGCTGGATAGTGGAATCTGGTTTGAAGGAGTAGATGCCTGGTGGAAGCACTTGGAATCCACTACTGCCATACATTTGGTGAACACCCTGGGGGCTGTGGTAAGACCAAAGGGCAGAGCACAAAACTGGTAGTGACTGGCTCCCAGCCGAAGTGCAAGTGGCTCCTTGACGCTCTGTCCATTTTTATATGGTGGTACGCATCTTTGAGGACTATTGAGCACATTCAAGTGTCTTTCCCTAACAGAGGGGGTATAGACTGCAGTCTCACCATCCGGAACTTGTGTTTTACGGATTTGTATAGTTTGCGGAGGTCCAAGATGGGCCTCCAAGTCCCCTGTATGTTTTGGCACTAAAGAATCTGGAGAACGTTCCGAATCCTATCTGATCTGCGGGGATGGTTTGGATGACTGTTTGTGAGCAACTTTTTCATTTCTACAGTTGCTTGATCGCAGCGACTGGGTGGAACATCCGGGATCCTCTTGGGAACGTGAGGTGGAAGAGAAGAGAAAATGGTACGGAATAACCTCTGGTGATGATTCTTTGTACTCATTTGTCTAGGGCGATGGTTCATCAGGCTTTTGGATAGAAAGAAATGTGGCCCCCGACTGGCTCCAGAGAAGCACAGCTGGGCCCCACATCAGGAGCGCCGATAGGGACAGCCTCGAAATGAATCACTGCTTCCCTGGTTTTGCGGTCCACCCCTGCCTCTAGGGCAATGTCTACCATTTGCTCCTCCACTCTGCAGGAGGAGTCACCCTGTGCATCCTGGAAAAATCTCTGGGACTTCTTGAACCGCATCTTACCACCTTCTCTGACCCTTGGGGTATGGTCTAGAGGGGACGGTAAAACATACTCCCACAGCAGACAGCATTTTCCCTTCTTGTTCACACCTGATGATGTGTCCTTTACCTTAGGTCCAAACAACAAAGAACCGTCAAAGGGGGCATTGGTAAAAGTAGACTTGAATGGCGCTGCAAAATTACACAAGCACATCCAGGAGGAGTGTTTCCTAAGGGAAAATCCTGAACCCGCTGCCCTGCTCGCTCTGTCGGCTGCATAAGAAAACCAGCCTCATGGCGGAGTTAACAATGGAATTCAAGGTGGACAACTGAGCAGACACCTTATCAGGGACTCCTTCAGTAGATGTGCCTTGTAGAGTCTCTCCTAACTCCTTAAGACCTCTCTGAAGCCTTGTAAAATGAGATAGATAGTTCAGCAATTTGAGTGTGAATGCCGCTGACGAAAAGATATGCTTCCCGTATCTATCCATCATTAAGACTCCATCTGTCCATCTGCCGAACAAGAAGTCTCTGCTAGTTCCTTCTTAGTAGCCACCGCCACGGCATCTACAGGTATGCCCTTGGACAAGAATTCTCTCTTTGGGAGCAAACAAAAATTTATTGCGTCTCCTGGGGACTAGTTCCACGGCATCAGGGCTGACCCTAGCCAATGCACAGAGAGTGAGACTCAGAACCGAAGAGGTTCGGGTCCAAGCGTCTCTGCCGGGGCCGACCGGTGAACTTCGGCTCCTCGACACCACGGACAGCACCGAAGGTGTCTGAGAGCAGAACTCTGCTCAGAGACAGCCTCGAGGGGGCTAGAACAGAGGATTCCACAACCAGTGGTACCGAACAGTCTGGCTCTGAAAGCCCGGCATGGCTCGGAGGAGGAACCACAACAGGGGGGGATGGACCCATGTGGCTCCGGGACCGACTGGGTCAGAGCCAACAGTATTTTTGGCAAGGCAGACTTCAGGAGTCTCAGCACTACTCACTCCACATCTTCCTCAGATAGGCTCCTGGAAGATCTGGAAGACAGTATTGGTTATCTGGACCTCTGCAAGATTGGGGAACTTAAAGTAGGGGAGACCGGCAAGGGATCTCTGGAATGGCTCCTATGTAGTCTCTCAGTAGTCTGCTCTGAAATGTATAGGGCCAAAACTGAAGTCTCAGTATCAACAACCTCAGTCGGCTCAGAGGTCAGTGAAGCCGAGGAGGTAGAGGTCTTATCCAGCTTATGAAGTTTAGGAGGCTGTTCCGAAGCACCAGACAGTGCCGGGGAATGCCTCTTGGTAGACTTCATCTTCTCTTTTTTGGGGGAATGAGATTTTGAGGAAGAACTGGCCAAGTCTTCCCCAAAAGGAAGGCTTGGGGACCTTTCAAAATTAGCTTGTTCTTCCACTCCTTGAGAACTCTGCAGCTGAAGGAATGGCAAAACAAACCGGTTTCCTGCAAATGAATGGCTCCGAGGCAATAAACAATTACTATGCCCATCTATAATTGACATTTTCTGGGAGCACTTAACACATTTTTTAAACCCAGAGGGTTTATGGTCTTTTGTCTCTTTAAGACATAACTGGTGAAGCAGAAACAAACAGAATGAGGACTAGGTCCTCTAACTTAAATGGGCCTAGCCCTTACCACACTAGCGCGCGCGCACACCACGAGGACTAGGTCCTCTAACTCAAACGGGCCTAGCCCTGGGAGAGAGAAAGAACAGAAAACTAGGCCCTCTAACTTAAACGGACCTAGGTAGAAAGCGTAAGACTAGGTCAGAAAACTGTCAACTAGACTGCCCACACACACAAACAAATACAAAATATCTAAATGTCCAAACAGTCTCAAATGTAATCTATGCTCAAAACACTAAGTTGAAGAAACAGAAGGGTCAGAACCATCAAAAGACCCTATACGCAAACTGAATCGCTAAATATCTAAGTATTTAAATTCCAAACCCTAATACTAAGGAACACTGCACGTGAAAAACTGTAAATTAAGCACAGGAAAAACTAAATATCTAAGTAATAACTATTTAAATTCCAAGCTCTCCAACAATAAGAAACACTGCACACAGGATATAGCAAAAATAAGCAGAAATACACATGTTAAATAGAAAAAAACTGACACAGGATACCAACGAGAACAAGGCCAACGGCCAACCAGTTCTCAATGATTAGTCATATAGTCAAGAAAAGGGCACTTCAACAAATCTGAAACTACTCTAACACTACTAAACTACTAAACTCTATCTAAAGCCATATAAATCGCTAAAGTTAAACGGTAATATAGAAATAATAAAACATCTTAAACTTAGCCACGGCCAAGCAAGAAGTACATCTGAACTCATAGATGTGACAAATGAGATCTGGAGATTGTACTGGTGCACAATGGGATATCTACCTAGCCATGAGCCAACTAGAAGACTGAGCTTTGTAATATGCACAATCGGAGCAGAGGATCGGCTCCGAACCCATATGCAAGAATGAAGATGAGATAGGACTACAGAACATCAGTAGTTATACGGACAAGTCCTCCATAGTGACAGAAAGAAGAAAGACAATAATGGTAGATTGTTAGAAAAATATGTAATGTGTGTATTAGCAATATGCTTAGTGCATTTAGAAGCTTGAAAAAAGAGTTAACACATTTATTCTATTTCATACTGCATAAATCTGTACAAACTGCAGTTGCTTTCTGACCTTGTACTGTTAGCTAAAATTTTGCTTGTGCCTTGGAAATTTACTGAGAAGCAGGTGATTTCTGCTTGCGTTACGAAAATAATGAATAGAACAACACTACTTGTATGAAACTTAGACAAAAAGTTCCACTGTGCTATGAGAAAATACACAGCTGTAGAAGTTAGATAATTAATACAAAGCCTGCTTGAAAATAAAATATGAACTGCAATCAGCATTTGCTTGTATCTGTATTAGAAAAGTACCTTGAAAAGTAACACTGTACAGTAGATGCTTGTAAACGGATTAATAATCACCAAGGCCAGGTTGTTTTTCTGAAAAGTTTCTCACAAATCTAGTCATGTCAGCAGAAAATCTGAAGTAACATCTGCTGTAGAACAATGCTAAAAGTTGTGTTTGATTACGTCAGCTTAGAAGGCCATGTCTTGTAAAATAGTATAAGAATGAACATACTTCCTGTTAGTAGTTAGACAAATCCTTGTATTTGCATGTTTTTGTCTCCTTGCTGCAAGTAAATTAAAGTGCCTTAACTGAACCTTACGTGTATTGGTCTTTGAAGTTTTTTCCTTTGACAGATTGTCCTCCGGACCGGAAACCTTCACTTTGCCTCGGATCAGACAGGCCAGGTGGCTTGAAATCATATGGGGAAGAAACCACATCTGTTCTTATTTGAAAAGTCCTCCAACTGAATTGTCGTACAAAAGAGGCCAGCCACTTTCTGATCTGCGACTGAAGGACGGGTTTACTCAAACCAGGTGATCAATCACGAAGGCTCAGGTAAGGTGAATCTACCTTCTTTTCTGTTTTAGATTAGGGACTAGATCTGTATTTGTTCTGTTAAGACTTTATAAGTCAGGGACAAAGATTACAGTCTTGTCATAGATCAGGGAAACCGAGCGTTAAAAATAAGGTGTTACGTAACGATTAAAAGGGTAGAACAAAAATGGGTAATAATTGTACAAAAAGGTCCCAAAATCCGCCGTTAACTGAAGACGCGAAACACATGCAGTCACAGATTGCTGATATTAAATACTACTCAAAATGGGTTAATAAGTATGAATTTGACGGTAAACTAGAAAAATCCTCACTTGTCAAACAGCTTAAAACTGATTCTAGAGGTCCGGTAAAAAAGCAACGTCAATTAGGAATTCCTCAGGCACACAGGTGGATTGAGGAAGTAAACCGAAGGGAACAAAAAGAGAGTAATAATTCAAAAGCAATGTTTTTAGATAAGGAGGACAATAACTTAGTAATAGTGTCAGCCCCTCCGCCTCCCTTACCAGAATATGAGGCAAGTGAACAAATTAGTCCACCCCTGCGATATCCTGCTGTCACTGTGAGTAGAGACTACAAAAGCAAAACAGTTTGTTAGAGATCCCGTTGAGACCAGGTCTCGAACACGGGCAGGAAACTCAAAAGGGGACATGGAGTTATATCAAATGGGTAGAAATTCACGATATATGAGTGAAGAAGAAATATGCCCACTTATAGAAGGTGCCTAATCCTCAGGCAGGGCAAGAAGGTCAGGACCCAACTATTCTAGTGTACATACCCTGGACTCCGGAAGATATCCGGAAAGCCACTGAGGGAATTCCCCATCCAAAAGTTAATTTTAGAAAGTTCTTAGAAGATTTGCAAGGAATGACGCTGAGTTATAATTTAAACGGAGAAGAGGTAGAAAAAGTAGTCAGACAAATTGTGGGACCAGATTGGCACATTAGTGGCGACTGGAATCCCCGTGATATTGCGCTCAGGCCCCTCCCACATAGCAGCGCAGTTAGACAACAGAGTGAAAGGTCTTACAGACCGAATCTCTGAGAAATGGAAGCCTAGGGCAGACTGGACTTGCATTAATCAATGCATCCAACAGGAAGGTGAAGCTGTTGACCTATGATATGCCAGGACTATTAGAATGTTTTAATAACCATTGTGGAATGCAGGTTCCTAAAGATCAGGCACATGATTCCTCATATGAGCAGCAGTTAAAGAATGCATTTTTGAAAGGCAGTATTGCACCTACAAGCAGTTTCATTACAAAACACATGGTAGATCATCGTACAAGCAGGTTACAATCATTGCTTGAATATGCTAGGCATGCCGAAAGGCATTTTAATAGCAAAAAGAAGAAAAGCCCAAGTATTTTCTGTAGAAGATGGAGCAGAAGTATATGCAGTACAGTCACGGAAAAAGGGCAAGAGAAATGCCCAGGGAAACAATCTGATCAATGATCAGAGGACTTTGAAGGGTGAAAGAAAAGGGGTGAATGTTTTAAATGCGGTAAGAAAGAACACTTGCCAAGAAGGGATTGCAAGAAAAACAAGGCGGCAACCACGGAGGATAAGGAGGGTGAGGACTGACTATATGGTAGTCTGGAATCACTAGAAGGGGATAGAGAAAGGACAAATGAGTATGTGATAGAGGGAGTAGAGAATGTGACAGAAGAAATAGAGGAAGTGCAAGAAGTCACGGATAGTGAAGAAAATGAAATCTTGGATTTGGCTTTATTGAGCTTAAAGCTCTATTTAGCAGACACGAAACCAAAAGTTACACTCCTGGTAGAAGGGAAGGAAGTCAGATTCTTGTGTGACTCAGGGGCATCACGGACCCTGGTACATCCCTCCAAACTGCCAGAAAATTCAGTCTCACCTGATTACATATTAGTGAAAGCAGCTAATGGACAGCTGTATTGGGAGCCCCTCCCATAATATTGTGATAACTGATCCAGTTTCAGGATTGACCCAGAAAAGCAAAATTGTTGCATCTGCAAAAGGCCCAGTAAACCTCTTGGACAGAGACCTTATGCAGTTATTTGGTATAGCAGTAGTTCCGACAATGCAGGATATGGAAGCACAGCGACAAATTGATACCTTTGCACTGCAATCGGAGGGTGAAATGTTTTATTGGTACAGCCAGGACTTTGTTACGACTGGTCCAGGGGCGGTGACCGAGGAGTTGATTAACATAGCCATCAGCAAGTTCCCCTCCCTTGACATTGATAAACAGCATTTGTTGCACTGTACTCTGTATTACTGTAATACACCAGGACCCGATAAGGAATATGAGCAAGAATTGTTTAGAAATCCTGCAAACAGATTGGCATTACGTAATCTGTACTGGGACACAGAAGGGAACAGTGTAGCCAGCTGTTCGTTGCCCCAGGAGTTCTTTGCACTTTATAAATCTAATCGATTAATTAGAAGTTATGTACTCACCATAACGTTCCATCTGAGTAGGTGTATTCATTTGTCTGCAACCTGTGGGTTATGGATCCGATATCGGATCCGAACCGGCATAGTTTCCAGCTATGGATCCAAGCTCTCAGCTCCTCCCCTCACCCATAATGCCCTGCTCTACCCTCATGACCTCAGATCGAGTTTGCCAAAGCAACAATACCCTCAAAAGGGTAACCAGTAATATGCAGGAAACTGAAAGGCCAGGGGATAGGAGGCGGAGTTGTTGCAGACAAATGAATACACCTACTCAGATGGAACGTTATGGTGAGTACATAACTTCTAAATCTGAAGTAGGATATTCATTTGTCTGCAACCTGTGGGACAGAGTCCCCAGCTACCTGAATCTTGGGCGGCCATCATGGAAGGATATTCCGGAGCACCGCGGAGCCAAAGGATGCTCTACCCCTGGATGCAAGATCCAACTTATAGTGAGAAATAAATGTATGAGACGAAGCCCACGTGGCTGCTGCACAAATATCATCCAGAGGAATCCTAGCCTTGAAGGCTGCTGAGGTAGATACTGACCGGGTTGAATGGGCATGAACACCCTCAGGTGCGGGCCTTCCTGACGCCTGATAAGCCAATAAAATGCACTGTGAAATCCAGCGGGACAGAGAAACTTTGGAAATTGGCTTGCCCAAATTGAATTTTGCAAAGGAAATAAACAGCTGGTCGGATTGCCTATGACCAGCTGTCCTGTTGAGATAAAATCTTAGTTGCCTGTGAACATCTAGTGAGTGTAGCCTATATTCACCTTTGTTTTCATACTTAGGGAAGAAAACAGGAGGTTAATAGATTGATTGATGTTTGCTTCAGAAGCGATTTTAGGAAGGAAGGACGGGTTGGTCCTGAGGGAGACACGGTCCGGATAAAAAACCAAGTAAGGAGGTTTAGCTGATAAAGCTTGAAGTTCAGAAACTCTCTTGGCTGATGTAATGGCTACCAAAAGGCTGTCTTGTAAGACAAGAATTTGAGGTCCACTGTAGCGCTGGCTCGAAGGGGAGCGGTCAAGGCCTGTAGGACCAGAGAAAGGTCCCAAGGAGGAACTGCTTGCTTAATAGGGGCCTGAGAAGGAAAGTACCCTTAAGAAAGGTTTTGCACAATTTGGCTGACATAAGAGGATTAGACTCTTGACCAATGTGATAGTGAGAAATTGCCGCCAGTTGAACTTTGACTGTGGAACTGCTGGCACCATCATTAAAGAGAGAGGTTAGAAAATCAAGCACTACGGGAGAGGAACCGTGAAGGATCTAGGCCTTGCCGCTCCGCCCACGGAGAAAGCGTTTCCATTTGCTTCGTAAACCTTTCTAGTGGCTGGTTTATGAGCCGCCACCAAAATAGCCTTTACCGGTGAAGAGATACCGAGTCCTTATCAAGAGTGGAACTGGAGCAGCCAAGCGGTCAGCTTCAGGCTGTCCAGGTTCGGAGGAGGAATGCAGGATGGATGGGATATCAGATCCGAATAGGATCTAGAATCCAAGGAGGATTCACAGAGTGAGACCTTAGGAAGGGGAACCAGATCTGTCGAGGCCAGAACGGAGCAATGAGAATCATTCTGCAACCCACCCGAGAGGCTTTCTGAAGAACTTGCAGCATCAGAGGCAAGGGTGGATAGGCATACAGAAGACCGGGTGGCCAAGCATGCACCAGAGCGTCTCTTGGGGTACCTCCGGAGGAGGTATCAGAGCGAAAAACTGTCGCACTTGGTGTTTGAGGGAGAGGCAAAAGATCGCATGAAGGGGTTCCCCACCGTGCGAATATGCGTTCCGCTACTTGACAATTGAGAGACCACTCGTAAGGGGTCAGAATGGTGCGACTGAGCTTGTCCGCTAGGATGTTGGACCGACCGAATGCGTTGCTATGAGAAAGCGATTGGTGCAGATTTCCCATTCCCAAACTCTCATGGTTTCTCTACAAATATGCTAAGACCTTGTTCCCCTTGCTTGTTGATGTACCAGACAACAGACATATTGTCCGACTGAATCGCAATTGTTCCCAAGGGAAGAAAGTCCTGAAGTGCTAGCAACGCTAAGAGCACAGCTCTCATCTCTAGAACATTGATATGCAGTAAGGTCTCTGTATCGCTCCACGTGCCTTGGACTGTCCGCAAAGTGCCCCCCACCCGAGGCGGAGGCGTCCGTGGTCACCGTGGCGAGAGGGGGAGAAGCACAAAATGGGCGACCCTCGTGGAGATCCGGGGAGTGGAGCCACCACAAGAGGGACCGCTTGCAAGCCTTGCTGATCGCTATGGGATGATACATGGGTCGAGTAAGGTAAGACAACTGTACTAAGAGCGTCCACTGTAGAATGCGATATTGAGCCTGGCAAGAGGAAGAAGACCTATCGGAAGCCATGGACCCTAGAGCCCTCAGGACCAACTCCGCTGGAACAGAACATGAATGGAGAATGGCCCGCACCTGGAGCTGCAGATTCAGAATCCTGTCCGCAGTAAGGAAGGCTCGTAAACTCCTTGTGTCTAGTCTGGCCCCTATGAAATCTAAGAGCTGAGTGGGTGCCAGGTTGGACTTTTTTGTATTTATTGTGATGCCCAGAAATGGAGCAAGATGGAGAAAGGAGTCTCGCGCCGAGAGAAGTAGATGCCTTGTTGGGGCGGTAAGGAGCCAGTCGTCCAGGTAGGGAAAGACCTGCACCCCCTGAAGCCTCAGGTGGGCCGCTACCACTGCTAGTACTTTGGTAAACACCCTGGGGGCTGTGGTGAGACCAAAGGGAAGGACCCGGAACTGGTAGTGACTGGCTCCCAGCCGGAAGCGGAGAAACCTCCTGGAGCGCCTGTCCATTAGTATGTGGTAGTACGCGTCCTTGAGATCTATCGAGCACATCCAGTGGCACTCTCCCAGAAGGGGGAGAATAGATTGTAGAGTGACCATTCGGAATTTTTCTTTGGGGACTGCCAGATTTAGGAGAGAGAGGTCTAGGATTGGTCTTAGTTCCCCCGTCTTTTTTGGCACTAAAAAGAACCTGGAGTAGAACCCTGATCCGATCTGGTCTGGGGGAACGGGCTGGATGGCTCTTTTCTCTAGCAGATGGCCAATTTCTGCTAAAGCGGCCTCCCTTTGACCGGGTGGTACGTCTGGGAGGGACTGCATCTTTGGAAGGTGAAGGAAAGGAATGTGATATCCCCTGGATATGATTTGGAGAACCCAGCGGTCCGATGTTATGGACTCCCATGCCGCTAGGTGCCCAACGTCCCCGACTGCCTCCAGAGTAGAGCAGTCGGGCAGCCCTCAGGGCTGCTGGCGGCCGTTCAGAGAAAGGTTCCCTGGACCCGAAGTTTCTGGGAGCCCCTCTGCCTCTAGGGCGGCGTCCTCCCTGTCCTCCTCTGCCACGGAAGGACTGGTTGTCCGAGCAGGCTGGGACTGCTGCGACTTCGGAACCACATCTTCTTCTGACCCTTTGGTTCCTAGAATAGGGCCTCTGGGGTGCAGAGAAGCGGATTCCGACGGCAGACAGCGTCTTCCGTCCTTCTCGCTCTGGGTCAACGTCTCGAACGGTCTTGCCAAACAGAGCAGAACCATCAAAGGCGTTAAACGCCTTGAAGGGCTCAGAAAAATGCAGTGGCGGAGCCAGGCCTGACGCCTAGTGACCAGTCCTGTCCCGCAGCTCTAGCGCCCTCCGTAGCATGGGAGAGTAGCCATAGAAGTATTCGTGACTGACCTTAGAGTGGCCATTTTGGTGGAGTGCAGAGCTCTGTCCTCCTCCGAAATGGACTCAGGGGATGCAGCGTACTTAATAAGGTCTCGCTGCATCCGAATAACATGTGCCAAATAGTTCAGCGCCCTCACCGAAAGGTCGCCGAACTGAACATCCGCTTCCCCAAGCGGTCCATCATCCGAGACTCCTTGCTCGGTGGGTGGACTGAGGACTCTCCTGAGCCAGTTCCCTCTTTGTGGCGCCGCCATCAACATGGCATCTACAGGAGGCCCCTTACTCCAATGGGTCCTGTCAGAAGGCGGGCTAAGGATTTTGTCAGGTCTTTGGGAATTGGCTCCACGGTGTCCGGTTCCTTCCACGCCCTGGTGGTAATAAGGTCCACCAGGGGTCGGCAGGGGACACCCAAGAGGTAGACGCCCGTTCGAATGCCTCCAAGAACACGGACTCGTCGAGGAAGACTTGGGGCAGACCACCCCCTGATACGGAGCATTTCCATGATGTCTCCAAGGAGACATCCTCGGGGTGACCGTGGGGAGCCTTCCCTTCCTCCAAGTCCGTGTCTTCAGTGAGAGACTCAGGGAGTCAATGTGCCTCCTTTGCATGCTTGCGAGGAGCCTCCTCTGGGGGCTGTCAGAGGAGTCCTCGCAGCAGCCATTTGCTCCATAGGAGCAACTTGGGGCACAGAAGCGGGCTGTCCCAGGGGCCGGATGGTGGAAGCCTGGCCCAGTGCAGAGGGAGGGACGGAGCCGAAGCAAGTGCCGGGGTCCGGAGACCCTCAACAGAGCCCTCTCCACTACATCAAAAGCCGGCGGGAGCCGACCTCGACCAAAGGATCCGACAATCGGCTCCCCTCGGATCCGAAGAGTGGATCGGAGCCGGCGCCGGCACTCGGATCCGGCGACAGTGCGCTCCGACACAGACGGCGCCGGCGAGCACTGATCCCCGGATCCGGCTCGGATCCAGGCTCCGAGATCGGGTCCGGCCTCGAGGGCATGGTCGGATCCGGCACCCAGTACTATCGGATCCGACCTCCCCGCCCGGCTGCTCGGCTCCAGCTGCTCCGAACCCGGAAGCGGGTCGGAGAAGGAGCAATAGGCTTGAAAAGGGTGTTGAGCTCCCGGAGGGGAGGCAAGAGCACTCCATCTGCATCTGGGCCTGGATGAACCTTCGCATCATCCGGTCCAGATCAGCATCGAAGGCTATGGGTAGATCTCGACGAGGCTACCGAGGTAGGCCTGGAATGCCTCCTCGATAGCCTCGCTGAGATCGGGTCTCCTCCTCCTCAGGACCCGTGAGAAGCACACAGGTGACCGGAGCCGAGAAGGAGGAGACCGCCCAACAAGGAGCCGGGAGAAGCCTGGCAGCGGGGCGAAACAGAGGTCTCGGCCCGCCGCTTGTGGTGCTTCTCCCTCCGTCCTTCTAGAAGCATCCCTCTCCTGTCCTGGAAGCGGAGTTTGAGTCCCAGGAGCAGGAGGGTGCTACAGGGGAACAGCTGCAGCCGCAGAGTCCCCGAGGAAGCAAGACCCGCCAGGACCAGGACCTCAGCTTGGGGTTGAACCCTGCACAAATGGAACAGCCAGATGTGAGGTGTTCAACACACCGTGTGTGGCCATCAGCGGTGAGAGCTTATGGCATTTAGAAAAGAATGACTTAGGCTGGTCAGCCATAGTCAAAACTTCCCAAAGTTACAGAAGTAACTTAACAAAAACTAAAACAAGCACACAGGCCTCACACACACTCTCCCAGGGAGGGAATAAAAATACTACTGTAAATAAATTTAAACTAAAAACAGTCAATACACAAGGAACCTACAACTTTCACACAAAAGTTTAAAGAAAGCAGAAAATTTCAATTTTTTATACAAGAAAATACCACTTAGCTGAGAGCTAAAGAAACCACATCCAGTTACCAGCGCGGCAAACAAGATCTGAGGTCATGAGGGTAGAGCAGGGCATTATGGGTGAGGGGAGGAGCTGAGAGCTTGGATCCATAGCTGGAAACTATGCCGGTTCGGATCCGATATCGGATCCATAACCCACAGGTTGCAGACAAATGAATATCCTACTTCAGATCACATGTTAGCTTAACTAAGGACAAGAATGTAAAATGGGTAGACTTGGGAGAAAAAGTCACGAGATGGGAAAAACAGAGAGAGTTAGAACTGTCAGAACAGGGAACACAAGTGCAGAAGCTGAACTGGATAACTCAGACCCACCCAGCTGTACACTTGCAGTCTAGCAAGGACAGCCGATTGGCACTCCTATTGAAGGAGGAAGAGAATGCCTTACAGAATATACCAGAAAATCTCTGGTCAACAGGAAATTCAGATGTAGGACTTATTCGTTACAGCAGGACGAGTTACTATTACGCCAAAGTCAGCATTTAGACCACAAAAGAGACAGTATCCCTTAAGAAAAGATGCAGAGGTAGGAATCAAACCTATTATAGCATCTTTATTTAAGGAAGGGGTGCTGGTGGAATCTCCCAATTCACCATGTAACACACCCTTATTTCCTGTTAAAGCAAATGGAGAGTGGCGTATGGTCCAAGATTTAGATGCAGTAATACCAAGGGCACCTACGGTGCCAGACCCACACACCCTGTTGAATGATTTAAAACCTCAGAAATATTTTTCTGTGGTAGATATGAGCAATGCGTTCTTTTCGATACCAATACACCCCGACAGCCAGCATTGGTTTGCATTCACAATTCAGGGGAAAATGTATACATATACGCGACTACCACAGGGGTATTGTGAAAGTCCAACGATATTCTCAAAAGAAATGGCAAGCAACTTGGCAGGATTTACCCCACCAAGAGGTAGTCAGATTTTTCTTTATGTTGACGCTATCCTGCTGGCGTCCCCCACCCAGCAAGATTGTAAAGAGGACACCATAGCGCTATTACAATTTTTAGCCACTGAAGGACAAAGTAAACAAAAATAAACTGCAGCTTTGGAAAAAACAAGTTAAATACCTAGGATATGCAATATCCAAGGAAGGTAGGACATTAGATGAGGACAGAAAAATAGCGATTTTACAAGCACCAAAACCCACTACCAAGAAGGAAATGTCCTTCCTGGGTACGACTAATTTTGTCGGAGTTGGATTCCAAACTATGCCTTGGAATCTGCATCATTGACTAACCTGATTTATAAAAAGCCTATGGCAGCACAGGATTTATTGCAATGGACACCAGAAGCAGAATCTGCTTTCTGCAAACTGAAACAGTTAATAGTGTCCTCATTAGTTTTGGGATTACCAAACTATCAAGCATTTTTTCCAAACTGTAGATTGTAAGCAAGGTTATAGGACATCAGTGTTAACACAGCAGCATGGGGACAAGCAACGCCCTATTGCTTATTATTCATCACAACTGGACCCAGTAGCACGGTCTTTATCTCACTGTGTACAAGCAGTAGTTGCAGCTGCAATGGCAGTACAGGCTTCGGCCTCAGTAGTGTTGTTCCACCCTCTCACACAGAGTGCCTCATGCAGTCGCGGTTATTTTACTACAAGAAAAGGTAGCATATCTTTCCCCTGCTAGGCATCTTTCCTGTATGACTATATTGTTGAGCCAACCTCATATGACAATTGAACGATGTATGACTTTGAACCCTTCTACCTTGCTCCCAAACCCCTGCAGATGGCACACCACACAGTTGCCTGCAGGTGACTGAGCAAATGACACTGCCTAGAAAAGATCTTATGGATGTTTCCTTGGATGATGCCGAGGTGACCTACTACGTGGACGACTCATGCAAAAGGGGTCCTGCAGGACAGAACCTAGTAGGATATGCAGTAGTTTGACAGACATTATAGAAGCAAACTATTTACCACATAGTTTATCTGCACAGGCAGAATTGATTGCCTTGCCACGGGTATGTACCTTAGCAAAGGGTAAATATGTGAACATTTTTACTGACAGCCAGTATGCTTTTTCTACTGTACATGTTTTTGCGCAACAGTGGGAAAAAAATCGAGGAATGATGACATCTACTGGCAAACCAATCAATCATGCACAGTTTTAGATCTTTTAGAATCTATTCAGTTACCTCAAAAAGTAGCTATTTGTAAATGCACAGCTCATACCAAGCAACAGGACAGGACTTCAAAAGGTAATGCGAGAGCTGATACAGCTGCAAAGCAGGCAGCTTTAGAAGTATTTTGTTTGAATGAGGAACTACAACCCTCTGAGATTTTAGACTTAGAAATGTTAAAGACAATGCAAACACTTACTACACAAACTGAAAAACAAAGATGGGTAAAACGAGGAGCAATTCTCGAAAAGGGGCTGTACATCTCTAAAGAAGGAAAACCGATATTGCCGTCTAATTTGTTTAGATATGCAGCTTTGTTGAGCCACGGGTAGTGCCATGTCTCAACAGGGGAGATGGTACAGCTGGTGAACCAAGTGTTCATGACGTACGGATTTACAAACTACTCTAAAAAAATGTTGTTCGTTATGCCACATCTGTAATAAACATCATGTACAAGGGGCGTTAAAGCCCAAGCAAGGGAGTTTCCCTACACCACCGTATCCGTTTCATACTATTTGTATGGATTTCATAGAGTTGAATAAATGTGAAAATAAGAAGTATTGTCTTGTCATTGTAGATATGTTTTCCAGATGGGTGGAAGCCTTTCCGACTAAAAATCCAGACGCTATGACTGTGGCTGAAGTGCTTGTTAAAGAAATCATCTCTAGATTCAGCATTCCAGAAAGGATCTACAGTGACAACGGCACACACTTCGTGAATCAGACCATACAGCAGTTAAGTAAACATTTTTGTATTTCTCTAAAGAATCATTGTGCGTATCACCCGCAATCAGCAGGGCTAGTAGAGAGGCATAATGAAATTTTAAAGGAGTAAGCTAAGAAAATTAATGACAGAAATGCAGAGAAACTGGGTGTACTGTCTGCCCCTGGCACTGTTGAGCATGAGAACTGTTCCAAATGCAAAGGGATTGACCCCTTTTGAAAAGCTCTTTGGAAGGCCTTACTATATACCTCAGTGGAAATCTCTCATGCCTGCAGACCAGGAAGCTGAGAGTACATTAGCAGAGTATATGCGTAATTTCTTAAATTCTAAAGATTTGTTGCAGTTAAATTCTGTTTCAGAAGTGTCAGAAGTGGCAGTGCCCCCTGGAGCGTGGATTTGGCTGAAGATAGTTAAGAAGAAAAATTGGGCTTCTCTGAAGTGGGAAGGTCCATATCAAGTGCTTTTGTCAACACCCACTGCAGTCAAAATTGCGAAGCGTGCCTCTTGGATCCACTTGATGCACTGTAAATTAGTTAAAAACTTTGAACTGGACAAAAATCTTGTTATATGCCAAGAGCAAAAATGATATCCAGAAGAAACCGGAATGCAGAACTCTTTCCTCAGAAGTATTGCATAATCATCCTGTTAACTGTATTAGTGACAATTTTTTTGTTGTGGCCTTTTCTTTTCCCAGCCACGCAGACTGAACTGAATAAATGTGAAGCGTTACTCTAACTGGCATCCGATCTTTAACACTTACCAGGCAATTAAATATGTGTATGCTGAGACTTTCAAAGTTTCGAATTGCTGGATTTGCACAGCTTTGCCGACAGCATACGGGGGGTTATTAATGACTACAGTCCCCCTAGGGGTCAATGAGACCTGGGAGAACTTGATTTATGATACCTCAACCATTACAGCACAAGATAAAATAGCATTGCACATGTCTGTTCCACAAAAGGGAACTGTGTGTTTTTATAAAAATGATACTGTTCAGGTGGGTTGGAGCAATTGCAATGCGACTGTTCCTTATAGATGTTACACTAAAGGTAACAAAGTAGATCTTTATTGTAATACAAACTATGATTCATTTCTTGGATTGATGCATAAAACACTTGAAGTAAAAATTCTGTTCTTTATAAACAGCTGTCTATAATTGATAGAAAAATGTTTCATGCAGGTTGAGTGTACATTCATAGCAAGGTTACTACTAAAGTAGAGGATTGCTATTTTGTGTGGCAGAAAGGCATACAAATGGTTACCTGAGAATTGGTCCGGCAGTTATTTTTTGTGTTACCTGGTTCCAGCCATACGACACACTGCAGTTTTGCCTCATGGAAAAATTCGAAATGTCCGAGAAGTTGTCAAGAAACCTGTAAATCCAGTGGGTCAAATCGATGCGAGTTGGAAAGACCATCACTCTCTAGGCAAAGGACTGACACACATGGACGAGTGATAGCGTTATATCATGGGCAGGCATATTACCAGCATATGGAGCAGTGAAATCTATCTGGGAGCTGAGAAAACTGTCGAAACTTCTCAAAGTAATGAGTAACACAACTCTTTCCGCTCTCGAATTGGTAACTGATGAACTGAATGCTATGAGAACTGTAGTGCTCCACAACCGCATGGCTCTCGACTTCACCCTAGCGGCGAGAGGTGGTACGTGCGCTGTAATCCAAGAAGAATGCTGTTCCTATATTCCTGACCATAAACATGAGCTAGACAATCATCTTGAGGTAATTCAGCAAGTGTCGGCCATGACCAAACCAGGCCCAAACCCATGGACTTTTTCCAGAAATGGTTTGGGGGGTGGGATACCATCCTAATGAACATCCTGATTGCCATTTGTGTAGGTATGCTCCTACTGGGAGTATGTGTTTGTTGTGGTATCCCCTGCATGAAGAGACTGATTAAAGACCTTATAGACATGTCAGTTTCTGAAACCTTACATCAAAGTACTGAGTATGAAGAACTGTTAAAAGACTAAAATGCTTTCATAAGTCTAAACTGAATGACTCTCTTAACTGCAAATCCTGAGTGGAAGAGGTTAGGAGAAGAAAACAAACTGTTTATGCTTATTTTGAAAGTAGTAAAAGTATTAATAGGGGAGAAAGGTTAGAAAAATATGTATTAGTGTGTGTATTAGTAATATGCTTAGTGCATTTAGGAAGCGTGAAAAGAGTCAACGCATTTATTCTATTTCATACTGCATAAATCTGTACAAACTGCAGTTGCTTTCTGACCTTGTACGGTTAGCTAAAATCTTGCTTGTGCCTTGGAAATTTACTGAGAAGCAATTAAAGTGCCTTAACTGAACCTTGGTCTTTGAAGGTTTTTCCTTTGACATAGATTTATAAAAGCAAGGACTTGTTTGGCAGGAAGAGGAGGGGGGTCATGCTGCATGTATTTATATTTCCATTAAAACTGTTATGGAGATTACAATTCTTGGGAAAATAAAGCAGCTTTCAGCAGGAATTATTACTTATAGGTAGAGACTGGAGCCCGATTTGTGATAGTGAGTATGTATAAAAGAAATCTAGAAGGAACCTATAACAAAAAGGTTGACTTATGAAGTAGTACATGAGAAGATTTGTTATGGAGGATGTGAAATCAGTAAAACAAAAAAAATGTAACATATTAGTCCCCAAGATACAATAACTGGGCCAGTCTGTAAAAACTATGAAAATGCAGAGTAATGATGTAAAAAATGAGACAGTGGTGCTTTCCTACCCATCTGCTAAAAGGAGAGAGAGATTTAAGGGGTGGGTAGTGGATATGATTTCAGAGTTATTAGGGAAGAGAGAAATGACTTGAGATGATAGCTAGTGAGCGAAGTAAAACTAAAAATGGTATTTAAAATCAAGGTAGAAATAAGACAAGATATAGGAAGGTGACAGAATTATTTAAAGGGGATGACAAAGGTTAAAGTACTATATAAAAGGACAAATGTCACAGAACAATTGAAGTGACAACTGCAGATTGTTAAAGGAAAACAAAATTGCTAGGCAACTTTTTTTTTTTTTTTTTGAAAGGACAGTGCTAGAGTGTAAAAACTTTTAGCACAACTCAGGCAACACAAAGTTGTACCTAAACACATGGAACCTATGACAAGAAAAACAAACATGCAGCCTGTATTTCATAATAGAGATATTTCATAAAGTTTATGAAAACTTGTGAAAGCAAATGAATAGGAGTACCAAGAAAAGGCATCAATGGAAAAATTTCTGGAAAAATTATGACAAGGTCAGAAGAAAATAAAGCTCAAGAACTGGTAGATAAAATACAAACATATGAAATAAAACACTGGTGATGGATAATCAATCAGCAGGGAAGCCTCCAGAAAGAGTGGTATTCCTATAGAAATTGGGATGCTAGAAGGGAAGGAGGTGATAAAGGAGATAAAGATCTAGAAGACTTTGATTAATGTCATTTTAAAAGGGGAGGGAGTACAGCAACTTGGAAGAAAGCTGTGGCAGCTGTATTACTGAGGGTAAAGACCCTTCAGACCCAGCTTCAAACAGACCCATTTCAATTTTAAACTTTTATAAAGCATTTATGTCAACAGCAGCTAAGAGAATATTAAACGGGTTATCAATATTGACAGATGCAGTTTTGTGGAGGGGTTGATCCAGACAAATAGTGCAGGTCCATAGGGAGATAAAGCACCTACAAAGGAAAAAAACTGAAAACCTATTAGAAAACCACCAGTAAACATACTTCTCAACTATCCAGATTTCTGCCTCATGTTTGGTCTACTCTCCACAAAATGTGTTTTTTTCTGCTAAATTATTGAGGTTTGAAGTCACTAAACAACAACATACATTTGTGTTTCATATTTCATATCCTTCAGAACATGTATGCTTATGCAAAACAACCTGTTATCCTACCAACTTTTAAGTTCATGAGAGCAATATTTAAAATCTGATCTTGCAACTTTGTCCTTCCATTATTTTTGGCTCTGTCCAGATTTCTTACATTCAGAGGTTGACAGTATGCCAATAAACATGGCACTGTTGGGGAGAACACCTGGTGACCCAAAATGTGGAAAGTAGGTGTTTGGCTCTTGAAGAGATTCCAAACTTTTAAACTCTATCACTACTGTTAGAAAGTTACACTTGACCACAGACACATTGCAAGAGCTTCTATTTGAGAAGTGAGAAAGAATTAGAATACTAACTGATATGGAGACATTTAAATTAAAGCTTTGCCAGGGGAAGCTAAGGACTCCACCACTTAACAGTGATGGAATTTTAACTGTAGTCTCAGAGAAGTGCAAGGCAGTCTTTTCAAGCATCAATTTAGGAAAAAGAGCATAATCTTACTTAAGCAGTCTTGTCACCAACAAATTTAGTCTGTAAACAGGATTATAAGAATAGTTTGCATTTACTCTCAGTTTCTTAAACTTAAAGACTGGACTATTCAGAAAAAAAATCAGTGGTTTCAAAGTATCTCAAGGAGCAAACCTAACAGGTGTACTACAAAGCCTTGTGGGACTAAAGTATAAACAACTAAAACAAAAAAAAAAAAAACATACACCACCTCCATCTACTGGCACTCAGCACAGGTATACCACAAAGATCTGTAATAAACCCAGCACTTATGACTCTGTAAATGAGCTCTCATTTAAACTCCCAAATCTTAACTTGGTGATATATGCAGATGACATGCTGTGACTACAATCCAGTATAAACCACAATGACCTATAAAACAAATTGCAAACAACATCATAGTCCCCCACCTAATTATGCCATATAAAATCAGCAGCAATGCAATACTAACTTTATGATTAAGGTTGCTGACAAGGTGGGAACTCAATCGGATGGTCCATCTGCTGCAAAATAGTAGTTACTGGGAATACAAAGCCTACTACCCCTGCAGACAGTCACTTCAAGATGACAAATTCAAACCCCATTGACACATTCCTAGGAGGAGGACACTGTCTACAATAAAGCTGGCAGAAGGCTTGCAACAGATGTTTCCAAATGTTGTCAAGATATTCACTCCAAACAAAGGCTTCTCAGCCAGCCATCAAGCTTCACTCACTAGTAGGCCATCAGCCTATGGGACTAACACTGAGGAATAAAAATAAAACATGTTGGTCTCATCTGTTACACAAAATCTTCCAAATCAAAGATTTCAGATGAACCACTGCCTTTTGGGTCTGTCCCAGTAATCATAAACACAGTGCAATGGTTCCACCAGTACAAGAACTGGGAAACCACATCTGCAAAAGATGAATAAGCACCTTCCTAACCTCTAGAATATACCTCTTCCCTGAATTTTAAGCAATTCTACTATTGTCCTTTAAAGATAGATAATCAGGACAACTAGATTGGTATTCACCAACTTAATCTAGGATAAGTTAATGTGGTCCTCTTGAGAAAGGGAGGTGTAGCCAGAGAAAGGGTACTGGCAAGGTGTATATTGCCAGACAACCTTGCCTTGGAATATCTACAAAATCTGTGAAAACAGGATGCTCCAACCACCCAAAAGCAGTAACAAAAAAATTAAAATATAAATAAAGTCCAGTGTTTTTAGTAAATAAGCTGCAGATGAATACACATCCATACAACCATTTGTATAAAGGTTACGGATATGGAGGGCTTCCTCTTCACTTGAAGACCCTACTGAGAGAGGCATTTTTTACCTCATACTAATCTTAATTTTAAACCAGAAAAATGGCTCTAGAAACTTTGTTTTAGCAGAGTAATCCCTTCCTCAGCTACATTTCAGTTTTCTATCAGATCCTGATTTTGGTCACCAATCTTCTCTTCAGTATTTACTTGATACCTGTCAGTGTTGTCCAGTACTTCAGTTTCATCAAGATAGGTCTTCGCTCCTATGGGATAATGGATTCTGAAAAATACAGCTCTTTAAAGATACTCATCACTGCAGCAAAATGATGATTTTTCCCCAGTAGCAGTAGAGTAATCTTGGTCACAAAAGACCCTAGAGTAACTGGAATCTCAAGCAAAAAAGTACATTTTTCATCCTCAAGTCAGCTTCATTTACAGCAGCCAATTTGCAGGAGACCAGTTGCCATAAGGATAAAGGTCTTCACCTCCCAAGCACAAGGTTAGATCCCGATTCTGACCAATACCCGTTTGGTCTCTCCCTGCATCTCTTTAGGGGTTCCTCCCTCCTCTGAAAATTAATGTTTCCATCTCAAACTCCCCAATGAATAGAGCTGTGGGGGCAGCAGCACAGACACTACATGGTGCCCTACAGGGGAAAGAGTTGTACAGACCAACCACTTTGGGTATTTACTGTGGTGCACAGTATCCTCATGAGAGGAGAACATGGATCACAGACTGCTCGCACTGGCAGGGCTACCCACTCAGTGTAAAAATATGGCTCTAAGGCGATTCGGCCATGTTGACTAATGTCACCAAAATGGGCATGAGCAGTTACCGGTGATAAGTGGGTTGAGGACCCGGCCTACTCCAACCTAGATCAGGAACCCATGCTAAAGGTGGGAGAGGTGTATGTGCCCCTATTGGTCAGTGTGTGCTGGCCATAAAGCCCAGCAGCCCTGATTCAATAAGCTACTGGCCAGCGAGTGTCTAGTCTATCCTGGTTTACCTGGGATAGTTATGCTGAAACTGAGAATTGCTACACTTACAGGATGTAGCTTGGAAGTGGGTGATGCAATGATACAGAGAAAGCTGAACATCCTATGTATCCAGGAGACTAGATGGAAGGGTAGTGCAGCAAAGCCACTTGGCATGGGAACCAGAGTCTACTATTCAGGAGGGGGAGAGGCTAGAAATGGTGTGAGAATTGTGGTGATAGAGAGGCTTCAGAAGACAGTCATGGATATCATAAGAATTAGTAAGAGATTCACAGCAATCAGACTCCAGTGCAATGATAGGGCAGAATTCGTAATCTCAGCCTATGCCCCACAGCAGGGCTGTGATGGTGAGGAAGTGTGCACATTCTGACAGCAGCTACAGGACCTGCTAGATAAATCAGGACAAGAACTGGAATTGATAATGGATGACTTGAATGCACATATCAGGAGACAGAACAAGATACGAGGATCGGGGTGGGGCACTTCTATATGGCAAATGGCTTGACTGTTGCCAACACATGGCTCAAAAGAGCAAGTCACAAAATCACATACAAGAGTGTCCAACATGCAACTCAGGTAGACTTCCTCTTAGTAAGACAAGGGTACGGAGGTAGAATCAATGATTGCAAAGTCATCCCCAGTGAAACAGTCAACCCACAGCATAACCAGTCAACCCACAGCATAAACCAGTGGTTGCCACAGTTAGTTGCAAGCAGTGGTCAGAGAAGGCTCCAAGGTCAACAAAGACCAGGCTGAAGACCTGGAAGTTTACTGCAGAGAAAGCACATCAGGTTCAAGGAATTAAACAGGGTTCTAGCACCCCAAGAAAAGAAGGAAGCAGGTGGAGTTTAAGAAGAATGGCAGTGTCTCAAAACAGCATATGTGAGGACTACAGAACAGATATGTTTGCAGTGAGACAGATAACTGAGAAGCTAGAGGAGAGAGTACAATTGGTAAGACTACAGAATAGATATGTGGCTGAGCCAGATATGGAAATAAAGTACACAAGGAAAGCTGGTGATGGAATGCAGAAGTCCAGGAAGGATAAGTGCAGGAAGAAATGGAAGATAGAAAAGATGGAAGGATTACTGGCTGGCTAGGAAAGGAGTTGCAATAGCAAAGAAGAGTGCATGAGAGGCACTATCAACTTCTGGAATGACTCAGTAGGTGGCACAAAAAAAATGTATCAGGTTGCAAGGCAAAGACAGAAAGATAAAAACAGTCAAGACACCATTCATAAGGGATATCAGCAACAACTTGCTAACCAATCCACATTGACATCAAAGGCAGATGGAAGGAACACTTCCAGCAGCTTCTGAATGAAAAAAGCCCCACAGAAGTTGTACTGCCCCAAAGAGCCTACGAGGGAAGAAGAGGAGCTTACCCTAGAAGTAAGGATAGCACTAAGGAAAATGGAGTCAGTGAAAACATCAGGCTCAGATGAGTTCACAGCAGATATGATAAAGATGCTGGGTGAGACTGGGGAGAAATGGCTCCCGTGGATACTCATAGCAGTGTGGAGAGAAAGGCATATCCCAGATGACTGCAGAATAAGCATACTTGTGTCAGTGTACAAGAAAAAAGCGAACATCCACAATTGTGGGCAGTACAGTGGCATCAAACTCCTATCACACTACATGAAAGTTCTGGACTGAGTGACTGATAAATGGATATGCACAGTAGTAGAAAGATGGGAAAGTACATCAGTTTCAGATAAAGGATGCAGCACAACTGACCCAATGTCTGCAGTGAGACAGATAATTGAGGAGAAGCTAGAGATGAGGAAAGAGTAAAGCTGGGCATTTCTAGACTTGGAGACAGCAAATGACAAGGTCCCAATAAAGTTGATCAGGGCAGTACTGCAGTGATTCAAAGCCCCAGAAACACTGGTAGAATTAGTGCAGGCTATGTACAAGGACCCAATGACTCAAGTACAAACAGTGTTCGACCTCACAGAAGGGTTTCCCAGTGGGAGAGGGTGTGCATCAGGGTTCATCTCGGAGCCCACTGCTGTTCATACTGGTAATGGGTTACACTAACAAAAAGGCTGGAGGGGACAGATCAAAGTTGTTCTATGCAGATGATGTGGCATTACAGGCAAACTGAGCAAGAACTTCAGGAAAGAATAGGAGAACTGAATACAAAACTGAAGGTACAAGGGATGAAACTAAACACAGATAAGACAGTGGTAATGGCAACAAACTGGGGAAATCAGAAGAAGCTGAGAATAGAGATAGAAGGGAAGACAGTAGAACAGGTATATAGCTTCAAGTATCTGGGAGGGGTGATTGAGAAGGGAAGTCTGAATGAAGAGGGGCTGCAACCAACTGGCACAAAATGTCAAGTGTAGTGGTTGAAAGAAGAATGCCAAAGAATCTGTAAAGTAAAGTGTACAAAATAGTGGTGTGACCAGTACTACCATATGGTACAGAAATATGGACAGTAAAGGCACAGCAGATGAGGAAGCTAGAGGTGATGGAAATGAAGTGCCTGAGAAGGGTGGTAGGATGCACAGTGTGGGACAAACAAAGAAATGAGGACATAAGAGCAGAAGCCAAAGTAGCTCCAATTGCAGAAAAGATCAAAGAGAGCAGATTATGGTGGTTTGGACAAATGTACAGAAAAGCAGAAGACAAAAATGGTGAAGATTTGGAACAGAGAGGAAGAAGGCAAGAGGAAAATAGGACATCCAGTAAAGAGGTGGCTGGACTGTGTAAAAGAAGATCTGAAACAGTCGGGCATGAGTGTCAAAGAAGGCAGGAGTGTAGCATTTAATCAAGAGAGATCGCAACAGTTAACACTCTGATCCCATGTAGGGAAAAAAGTGAAAAATGGGGCTAATGATTATGATGAATTTTACTGTTAGTTTAGCCAAAAATCAAACAGTCCTCGTTCCTTAGGTTTTTTTTTTTTTCAGGAACTTCACACATTCTTCGATTGTTTTTACATGACTTGTCCATTTATTCACATAACTTTTCTTCCAAGAGCAGCTGCATGATTTTGGCAGTGAAGAAATTGCATGGAATCTGAGAGATCTGTCCGCAAGGACTCAACCTGTCGTTTTTTGTGTGACTTTTCATAAATTATTCTGGCTGGATCTTCATTCTGACAATCCCCTAGTAAAATCAGTTAGGTAAAACTTCAGAGTTGTTCACTTGAGGTTCTGCAAGTTAAGCTCATTTCTTTCGTGACTACTGCTGCTAAACCATGAGGTCTGAAATCCAAAGCCAGCTCCAGATAATGAAACAGATTTTTGAGGTTCATCTTTTTTTCTCCCTGCCAGAATCAGTGGCAATCTGTAGACTTTTACTACATTTTTTTATGCCCTATAAAACTTTTCCCTGCTTGGGAGTCCTTGACATACTTACATGATCCCAGGATAAGGGAATAGAAAAATGTTGTTGGCAAACAGGTGCCATATTGGAAATCCACAAAAAGCACTATTTTTTCAAATTAAACATATAGTGCATCAAAATTCTTTTTCTAGTGCTGTTTATGTTAGGAATAAAAATAATGTAATGCATTCACTATGTCAAATCTAAGTAAATATTTATTTAGAGAGTCTTATTCCTGAAACTTCCATGGTCTCAACTTGTGATACAGGATAAGAAATTACTCGCAACAATAACTACAGAGTAGTGTACACTTACCAATGAAAATAAAGAAAACATCTGAATGGAGAAAGTAGTTGATGAATAAACAATATGGGAATTAATGAATCAAAAACCAAGGGCAACATAATTGCTTCAGCAAAAGGCTCTCTACAAAAAAAAATGTGATGCATCACTGGGGTGTCACTTTTTAATGACAAATCATTGCAATATGTGGTTTGCAGCTTGCCATAAAAGCGCCAACACACTTACTGACTGAGGAAGGCTTTGCCTGCCCTGATCTAGGCAGCAAGACTGATAGGATATTCTAGCATAGAGAATGTCAAAAAACGCAATGTGCTGCTGCATACGTACAAACAAACCAGAAGAGAAATTCAGTCTGCTCTACATTACCATACAGAAAAGCTGCATATATTTCATTAAACATCCACAGACTGATCATAACCTTTCACTTTTCTCCAATCTTTGCTACGTACTTCCAAACAGTTTAAACAGATGACTCATGCTTCTACTACGCAGAATGAATTGTTCATGGCAAGTTCACCTAGTCAAGAGAGACTATCTTTGAAGGTATCTCCTGCAATCTTCTACAGCAGAGGTGCGACTGGTTAAAGCAATCTCTGCAGATTGAATGAAGGGCATGCAAGTGCACAAACATAGCAGAAAAACAGAACTATTACCGGTGATTTCTCACAGGAGCCGATACAAACTGGTGCACTTTTTTCTGAGCCAAGTGGCTGGTAATCAGTAAGCTGTGTCGGCATCAACAGTGGGCCCTACGCTGGTATGTATTTACCAGATGAAATGAACCTGTGGTTAGATTTAGAAAAAAGTATGGAAAGCAGATATGACATTCAGGGAGACAGAATGCACTAGACTTGAAACATGGCTAATAGGTAAATATTTTACAAACTGAAGTTGTGGGATCAAGTAATTTACATCACAATTGTGTAATGGACACAAAGCCAGTACTATTAAGAGAGGATGGGGCAGAAAAGAATGGAAACTGAGTAGGTAGCTGTTTGAATACCAAAAGAGGACATCAGTAGCAGACTATGAAAAAAAAAGTAATCCCCCTTTCTTTTAAAGCTGGGAGAACACTGGAGCCGATTTTATTAAACTTGAAATATAGGCCCCAAATGATGTAAACATTGTGTTATGGCACCTATATTTTGTACACAAAATTACTGATTGGCTACATTAGAACGCCACTGCATTTAATTACATGGTAAAATAATATGCATGTTAACATGATTGCCTAATAGTTCAAGTTGTGACTGAAAAGGGTCTTTGTACTAGCTCACAGTTTAGCCACCTAAACATGACTGGTCAGCCCAGCAACAAATCCATATGGAAAGGGGAAGCTGCAGCATCAGATGTGCTTTTTACACTATGCACCTTCCTCTAGCTGGCTATTACATTCTTACACAAGTACAATAGGGCATTGTTAAGAATAGAGGAGGGAACCATACCATTGAATATTATCTTATAAATCATATAGGTTATTGGCAACTAAAACGTATGACTAAGCTGTACGTCAAAAATATACAAATCCAGATTATTAAAATGAAACTCAGGCCTCCTAGCTTCACAAAGCAGCATCTTAAACACTATGCTACACAATCTTATATTTTATGGACTGTATTACTTGAATTGCATTTGGAAAGAAATGGGGGAAAAAGGAAGCAAAAATTACAGTACAACCAATTGGAACACGAATGTGTTATGTTAGAAATGGATGCTAGCATTTTCCAGAGAAAGTTGAAAAAAGTTAACTGAGAAAGTGAATTTTTTTAAATTAAAATCAAATCATGCTATTGATGCAGATACACCTCAAAGTCTTGTCGTGTCTAGCACTAATTGACAAACATCCGATTCCTTTTGCATAACAAAACCAAATCTGCTGTAACAATTGTGCCAATCTTCCTTAAGTTACCTGCATAAACCACTGTACAATTGATTGCAAAGTACTCCATGTTTCTGGGTCTTCCACAGAACTTTAAAACATTTATTAAAATTACAGAATTACTTTCTAAAACAAAACTCCAGTCCACCCCACGAGAATCTGTAGCTATAAAACTTGTGATCATCTCTTGCTCTGTATGAAGTGATTTACCAGAAGTCTTCTGATATTGCAAAATTGAGTCGCAATTTAACTACATTCACTCACCCATTAACATCTTTGGAATCCGATCCTGGATTATACTTAACAGAAGACATTCTGAAATGGATTACCTTCTGCTTGCAGAAGCAGCCCTTCAGCTACAAAAAAAAAAGGAATAAAGTTAGCTTTTGTACAAAGGGCATGCTTTCAATACCACAACAAAATACAAGTGTATTTTACTTAAATGGCCTCAAAGGACTATAAGCTGCAAAGGTGATAAATCACTAAAAATCTGTAAATTAGTAAACATCACAAGTTAATAATTACACAAAAAAAGTATGCAGAGTTAAAAAACAAGGCAAAACTAACATTTCCAAAACATTGATGGCAGCTTTACAAACATTTCTGTTGTACTCAAACTATCGTAGCTGTAAACTACCACTTCTGAGTCACTTCAGAAATGAAGTAATACAAGATGGCTCAGCTCAGTGCAGCCCCAATACAATCAATAATCATTTCTTGATTCCTTGTATATAACCCTAATCCTAACCCTGTCCCGAAACTCAACCCCCACACATTTGGGTACTAAACTTCCATTCCCCCTAACAGTACTACTGTTCACACAAATTATGTTTGCAAGATTTTTGTTTTTTATTTTTGGTTTAACCACTTGAAAAAGGAAACGGTTTTCCTTTTTCAGCAGTTTACTTTTTCATATAATTAGCTGCTCATCCAAAGGTAACTTATTTTGATTACTTTGTTAGGGTTTCATTTTAATAATTGATTTTTGCTAAATATAGTTATGCAAGAGATGTACACACACAGTGTAAAAGTCTTTCCTTAATGGTGTTGAGTTTTCAGCAGTGTTGTAACATAGTCTTGTGTTCTACCCAATGTCTGGTATTTGGTTCCCAGAAAAGATGTACATGTTGCATTTTCTTCAGCTACAGTGACATGAAATTCATAGACAAAATTTGCACTTGTCACAAATAGTGAATTTCAGTGAAATTCAGCCTGTTCTACATTACCACACAGAAACCATATACATTTCTTGCTGTGAATTACTGAATTTGTGAAATGTTAACTACATCACAATGTATAACTACATTTAAGTATACAATTTTTAATATTTACATATATGTGATTTTTGTGGTATTCTTTTACAGGTTCCTGTTTGTTGCATACTCTGGCATTTTGCACCAAGATGCAACTTTCACATTTAGACACTTTCTCACTTCAGATAAATTATGACAATTTTATTTTTTTTTTCAAATTTCTGTCAATCCACTATTCAGGGAGCATGGAAAGATGATGTGAAGATAATTGTGAAGCAGGCATAAACAAAAAAACATCTCAACATGCATACAATGTGTGTTTAACACACCTGTGGAGAAATAATTTATCAGCTTATGAAAATTAGGATACTTCTCACTTTCATCAATACAGCTGTAAGGGACCATTGCAATATGAATAGTAAGATCTCCTTTGGAAGCTGACATCACAAAAAGAAAAAAATTAGATTCAAGACATGATGAATGCATGCAGCACATCTGTAGTTATAAGCTTGCTCATTTGACCACTTATAGAAATGAATGACATTCAAATTTTTGTCAGTATTTCTGCGAGGAACATGGCAGGATGGCAGCTATGGTATGCATATAAAGTTGGCAGGAATAAGAACAAACTTGCCAGAAGACAGCATTTTCACCTACATCATATTTGTGTCAATTCAGGAAGCATGGCACGGTGATGGGTAAGATATTATTGTGCAGCTGGCGTAACTATGAAAAAGTTCATCTCTACATATGATGCACATGTAGTGTACACCTGCAGACACAGTTTGCCTGCTTGACTTCCAAGATGGCTGGTCACTGGCCAGCAGCTTAATTTCACATCTTCCAAAGTGAAAAAAGAAATTGAGAAATAAAAGGTAGTAATATTTTCAGTCAGTCTAAGTAAATTTCAGTTACTGGCTAGTAAACCCACTGTCTAGATGCTAGCAAAGAAGAAATTTGGAGAAACTGAAAGAAAATTAACTAGAAAAGGTGAATTGAACATTGACAGGGAAGACTCCTGCACCAGTTAAGGACAAAGCTGTTCAAGCTTCAGCTGTGGTACAAGAGATGGCTTCTAGCAATTTAGAGGGAAAAATAAATGAAGTGCACTCAGAGCCGATTAAAATAAATGAAACACTCGAGTATATCAACTCACAAAAACAGGGGGAGGGACTAGAAGATCTGATGTTAATTTTCATTCTATCCTCAACTGGCTGGTTCGGATCTGATCCTCGTATCAACTTGGCCGCTACTAAAGCTCATGGTAACAAAAAAGCTTGAGCTCCTCCCTTGCCTATACTCCCTTGCCTATAATGCACCAACCTGTAACATATTCCACATCTCATTTGCCACTTTTCACGAAAAGACGTTGTCAGCCTGAACTCGCAAGTTTGTATTCAGATGTGTTTTTTTTTTTCTTGATGGTTCTTCTCCAACATATATATTTTTATCTCTTGCACTTTACACAGTGTAATTCTGTTTTACCATCATTCGTAATTTTTCCCTTTAATCTTTATAGTACATGTTAGAATAGTTCTTAGTACCAATGCTGTTTTTTTCCACCAAGTTAAAAAAATCTCTATTTTCTTTCTCTTTTGCGAGTTGGTCTGATAAAGGACCTGCTGGCTTTATAAAGTGCCAGAATTGTGGACATAAATTGCCACTTTTGGATGCCCACACTGTTTATTGTTTAGGCCAACACCTACAAGAGGTGTGTTCTACCTATAAAAGATTCAATCCCAGGGCCATAGCAAACAGGAAAAATAAATATTAAAAGGATTGCTCATATCTTCATTCGGAGAGGCTATTGCTGGAGCTTAATCCCCCAATACTAAGACCAGAGACCTTGACTAAGCCTCCAAGACCTTCCACTTCTTACTCCTCTTCTGCAGCTGCTGGAGGGGGGGGGGGACCTAGACCAGATCTGAAATCAGCTCAGATCTACCTCCCCTTCAGATCCAACAAGAAAATCTTCTGATCCAAGTTCTTCAAATCCGAACAAATTACCAAGAACAAAATATTCTCCAACCTTGGAGCGAGTGCCAGGCCACCATCCCTTGCCTCAACTCAATCTTCCACAAGTCCAAATGCGGAAGATGTAGACTTAATGAGGAGGAAAGTACACTGACTAGATGCCAGCAAAGAAGAAATTTAGAAAAACTGAAAGAAAATCAACTAGAAAAGGTGAAGAGAAGACGCTGACAGGGAAGAATCCTATAGCTGTTAAGCAAAAAACAGTTCAGGTTTCAGTTGTGGTACAAGAGATGGTTTCTAGTAATTTAGAGGAAAAAATAAATCAAGTATACTTGGAGCTAATTAAAAGAAATGAAACACTGAAGGAGTACATCAACTCAAATAAAAACTGGAAAGATACAAGTTTTAACTAGTTATTCAGATGAACTGAAAAAAAAAATCTGACAATGAAAAACTGCTGTTACAAAAATATTAGACTGTAAACATTCTATGAAAGCACAGATAAGCAACTGTGTTGGTATTCTGCAGAAGAACTGTTTAAATGAGGGGACAGTCTGTGCTCCAAGGCCTATATCAGTAAAGATACAATCATACCAGCAGAAAGATTTTATCCTTACAAAACTGTGGCAGAATGCCAAAGTATTAAAAACCAGCAACAGCAGACTGTTTGTAGAAAATAATTCACTTCACACCAGGCAGA
This sequence comes from Protopterus annectens, assembly GCF_019279795.1. Lineage (NCBI taxonomy): Eukaryota > Metazoa > Chordata > Ceratodontiformes > Protopteridae > Protopterus > Protopterus annectens. Next base: position 1,841,637,811 of record NC_056735.1, read on the forward strand.
AGAAAAACAAAATTTATTCCAGCAAAACTGACAGGTGTGAGATTCAAGCTGCTGTATCCAGCCATCTTCAAAGCATTTTTTTTCCTGAAAGATTAAAAATATTTTTGATGCAAAAGAGGCTATGGAAGAAATACAAAAGTTAATCCAACAAAAAGTGAGCCATCAAACAAGAGACTCTGCCTCTCATTCTTCTGACAATAAAGCTCATAGAAAGACTTTGGCAGTGAAATAGTTTCCAGTGTTCCAAAGGAAAATGCTTCAGAGACAAAAAAAACACAGGAGTTGACTAGACGAATCAGGAGTACCTTGCACTTGAACAGTCTGAAGATGGGAGATGAACATAAAGACTGGCAACAGTGAAATTAATGAATAACTGAGATTATAAAGCCTCAGTCACACTTGTGAAATATGGCTTTACAAAGAAAAACTGGCGGAGAAAGATTGGAGTTTTGTTGACTGTTAAACTTGTGGATGGACTGTAAAACATAACCCCAGTTTATGTAATCAATGCTTAGAACACCACTAAGGAAAAAATTAAAGCAAAACAAAACAATTTTTGTTTTTACCAATATTTGTCTAAAACACTTCATGATATACACTAAATGTTATATAGTAAAACTGAATATTTGAAATGTGGGGGCAAGGCTGAATCTTTTCAAAGTTTGTTGTATATAAAAACTATTAAAGCAAACAAGATACATAGGCTGCACAATACAAAAAGGAGAATAAAGGCTGGACAAAAGCAAGTTTAAGTTAACATGCTGTAATCTTAGGCTGATGTGCTGGGGTGTGAAAGTGTTATATGTAGAGTTGAGATGTTCTCAATTTTGCATAGGTGACAATTAACGTCATTTGCTTAATCTAAAACAAGTATATTCTGTAGGCAATAAGACAAAAACAAAAAAATAAAATGAATGAATGCCAAGAGAAGTAAGTTTTTTTTGCACATGCTGTGATATTAACCTTTTTCTTACCTTTCCTTTACTCTGGCTTCTGCAGAGTGGTTAGCATTTTTTTCTCACTGCTATTTTCATGGACATGAGCCCTCTGCAGATATAAGGAATTAATCTTGAGAGTTCAGAGCATTTTTTTTGTGGGAAATGCAAAATTTAAAGGTAAAGGTTGAAGTAGTTCAGAAAAACAATAATGTTTGAAATTAATACTTTAATGCATTTAACACAGCAATATATAATTAGTTTAATTTAAAGACCATTCAAGGCACTTAAGGCTAATCTTAATCTCAGGTAAGGTAATGCCTGTGGGTGCAGCTGTCAATTTGGATCAATTATTCCTACCTGGAGGGTTCAACTTTATAGGTTCATAGGTGTGTACTTGGCTAATGGCCCTGGGGCCTTTACAAGCCTACCCATAGGATTATCCTGGCATAGTGCCACCCAACCTTAGTTCCCAGTGCCTCTGTCGAGTAGAGCCACTGCAGTGATCCCCGGGGTGAATTTTCTGTTACCCATCCACTCAAGATTTCTCTTGAAGAGGGTCAGCAAGGTGCTCTGCTTGACATGTATGGGAAGTCTGTTCCATAGCATGGGCAGTCTCTGGGTTATGAACCTGTCCCTCCAGCATGTTCTGTTAATTGTGGTAATGAGGTTGCAGTCTCTGGAGCGTGTGGTACGGAGGAATTGGAATTTCTTTAGATGTAGCATTTCTAACAGAGCTAGGTCAGACATGGCTTTGTAAGTCAAGCAGAGATTGTCCCTAAGTAGGTGATATGAGATCGAGAACAGTTGGGAGTTTTTTTTGAGTCTGTCCATATAGGACAAGTGTTTAAGGCCTAGGATCCTCTTTTGAGAGTTACTTTTGTGGCCTCTCCAGTTGTTGCAAGTATCTAGTGAGGTACATGCCAAATGGGGCATCGTACTCTATGACTGGCCTAATGAGGGAAGAGTACAGGGAAACAATGGACTTCTTGCTTCCTGGATGCAAAATCCCGAGTAATGAGATGTGCCACACAGCACTTTCTGACCACAGTGGCAATGTGATGATCAAGAGAGAGGTTGCTGTCAACCTGTGTTCCCAGATCTCTTATAACGCCTTCTGTGTTCAGTGGACTACCATCAATATAGTAATTAATGGGAATCGGGTTTTTCCCAAAGGGATGACATTACATTTTTTATCTGAAGATGTACATAGGTTAATGGGGTATTCTGAATTATGTATTTGAGGGTTTTAATTAAAACAAAAAATACTGAGGAACGTGATGCAGGTTCAAATGGAGAGGACAAGAAAACTTTATGAAAGATCTGCCTGCCAAACAGTGTGTGCATGTAACACAAAAGTTGGAAATAGACATAGAAAGTGGTCATATACAATAGGTGGGAACAATAACTTCTTCTAATGGCTACACTATCCTATCCTATTATTTTGGAATACAAATGGCCTTACACGTACAGACAAAAAAATAAGCATACTGAATTATATTAAAGGACAATGGGATTCTCTCATTAAATGCTCAACTTCTCTGTCTTTTTTGTCTCCATTTACTGCCCCTGCTATGAATGAACAATATAACATTTAAAATATTTTAAACTGACTGTTTCTCTCCACTAGAACAGTACCTTAGTGCGTTGGGTTTCACTTTCAAAAAACTTTTGTCCCACCCTGGAAAAGTCTCCAATTCAATTATGTCAAAGCCACAGGATCCAGATTTTTTGGCCATAAACTGACATCACTACTACGTTCCTAGAAACCCACCTGTGCTGTGATGCCACAGCTCCTTGTTCCTTCCTCTACCCATACAAAAAGTAAAGGCTAGAACAAGGAAACCGTGCACGAGTCAAGTCTATTTCTGTGAGCAGTCAACCACAGTAGGTAACAGCTCAAATTACCATTAGCATTTTGACAGCTATGGAAGTTAGGTGTGAAGGGGGATGGGAGAGGAGTCAAAAGTAGTACAAATTCAGGCTTCACAAGAGACTACAGTTCAGCCATTCTAAAAAGCAGCAGCAGTAAAAATCACTTTGAAAGTCTGTTCTGTGGCATTTGCACTGTTTGCGTTTTAAATAGTCATTAAAAGGCATGAAATGTTAAACTGACTGAAAGACAGTAGTGTATGCATGTAAAATCAGTGCAGTGACAGGAGCTTTAAGAAGAGGCTTATGTGATGTAAATTTTTTTTTTTTTTTTTTAGATCAGCATTGAATTATGGGATGCCTATTGGCAGACTAAACAATCAGAATTACTTCAAGATGCCAGACCCCATGTGGTCAGATTCAGAAATTATATATAAAAATATTTAAAAACCTGTAAATAGTTCGAGTGGTGTTAAAATGTAGGAAACACCAAACCATGATGAAATAAACATGTTTTTTGAGTCTGTGGGTGCATTTCTCCTTTAAGAAATCCACAGTGCAAATACCAATACAGGAGATGCACTTGGCAAGAAATGAGCATTTGAACTGGATGAAGAAAGGATTTCAGGATGGATATGCAGCAGAATATCGGGGAGTAATTACTAGAGGAGTTCCAACAGTGACAGAAGAGGGGGAAAAGATAATGGTAGATATGTGGTAGTAAGGAACTACTGGCAAGGGATAAGAATTACACTACCACATATTTTCATTCCATCAAAAACTGCTATTACGGAGCTTAAGAAAATTGTTGGAGCAGCTTTCAACAGGGAGCATTACCTAAAAGTGGGAGTGGAACTTTGTTTTCAACAGCGGGTTATGTATCGGTGGGAACTAAAAGGGAAAAAAAGGGGCATTTCTGAAGAAAATTCGGAAAATATTTTGTATGGGAGAACTCAGAAAAAAAAAAAAGTCATGTTCTTACCATAACGTTCCATGTTTGTTGTACTTTATCTCGCCTTCCTTTTTTCTGGCTGGGTTTGGAGCCGATCTCTGCTCCAACTCGGCTACTTCTAAAGCTCGAAGAGTCCTTACTGACTTGAGGCTAACCCCTTATCCCAGCATGCTTAGCGGTAGCTATCCAGATCTCGTTTGAGAGAATTAACCACTAGATAGAACTATAAATTACCCAAGGAGATAACTAAACAATACTGCTTCCTTGTACTGAAAAACAGAACAATGGTGACAAGGACTACAGCAATTGCTGAAAAGCAAAGGAAACTCAGCCAAATCAGCCACAAATAAAAAAGGAAATTCCTCTCAATCATCCAGGATGGGGGAAAAAGAGAGAGGGACGCAAGAAGGAAGGAGAGAGAAAGGACAACAAACATGGAACGTTATGTTAAGAACATAACTTCTTTATGTTATGTTGTCCATCTCGCCTTCCTTCTTTCTGGTTGGGACAGCGCCCCCAGCAACTAAATCCTGGGTGGCTCGCTGGAAAAGTGCATTCAGAACCATGGAACCAAAGGATGCCCTGCTCAGAGAGGCCATGTCCACTTTGTAATGAAGGTATGGGGAGTAGCCCATGTTGCTGCCGCACATAGTATCTAATGGAAGCTTAGCTTGAAAGGCTATGGAGGTAAAGGATCTAGTAGAATGCCCCCTTACTTTTCCCGGGACAGACACATTCAGAGACTCATAGGTAATAGTATTGGACAGCAATTTTGACAAAGTCACTTTGGAAACTGGCGAGCCTTGCTTACTCAGAGAAGGATACAGACAGCTGATCTAATTTTCTGATGTCCTAAGTTCTTTGAAGATAAAATCGTAACTGCCTGTGCACATCCAATTGATGTAACTTATACTCTGCCTTGTTGCCATAATTTGGCAAGAAAACAGGAAGTTCAACTGACTGATTCAAATTATACTCTGAACATACTTTTGGTAAAAAGGAAGGATTAGTTCCAAGAGATGCTCTATCCTTGTGAAAGATCATTTAAGGTGGGCGGATGGAAAGTGCCTGCAACTTGAAAACCTGCCTAGCTGATGTAACAGCAATCAGGAAGAGGGTCTTCCATGATAAGAACTTTAGAGGCCAAGAAGCAGCTGGTTCAAAGGGAGGAAGGATCATCACCGCTAGTACTAAAATTTAAATCCCAGGGATGGAGAGGTTCTCTTTCAAAAATGCCCTACATAGCTTGTGGGACAGGACGTTAGAACCTACAAGGCCCACATGAAAATTAGAAATAGCAGCCAGTTGAACTCTAATGGTAGCAGCCGCTGCTCCTTTTTCGAAGGTTTCTGCCAGGAAGTCCAAGATTTTTGAAACTGGAGCTGTAAAGTGATCAATGTCATTTTGCTTGGCACAGGAGAACCTCTTCCATTTAATAGCATAAATTTTCCTAGTAGTTAGTTTAGAAGAGACTAAAATATGTTGAACCATAGGCGAGATATCTGGGAGGCTGGCTAGGATTGGAAGTGGAGAAACCAAGCTGTCAAGCCTGAGAGTTTGAATGGAGGATGAAGAGCACCCAACTGATGTGTCAAGAGGTCTGGAACTGGGTCCAGAACCAAAGGCTCCTCTTGCAGGTAATGCCAAAGGAACGGGAACCATATCTGATGAGGCCAGTGCAATGCAATGAGGATCAGCTTAAGACTCAGCAACTTTGCTTTCTGAAGAACTTCTGGAATTAAAGGAAAGGGGGGAAAGGAGTAAAGAATCCCGGGGGGGGGGGTCAATCATGGATAAGTGCATCTCTGGGTGACTGTCCCAGTGGGGGAACTAGGGCAAAGTAGCTGCTGCACTTGTTTAGGTGAGAGGCATAAAGATTGCAGCATGGCTGGCCCCATCTGCAGAAGGTCATGTCTGCCACATCTGTTTCAGAGACCACTCTTGGGGCATGAGAATTGCCCTGCTGAGCTTGTCTGCTATCATGTTGGACTTCCCCAGAATGTGCGTTGCAACCAGAAAATGCTGAGAGGAATTTGCCCATTGCCATACTCGAAGGGCCTCCCGACACAAGGGGTAAGATTTGATTCCGCCCTGTTTGCTGATGTACCACACTACTGACATGTCCATCTGAATTGCTATATAGCCCAAAGGGAGAGAGTCGTGAAGTGCTTGCAACGCTAACACCGCTCTCATCTCCAGGACATTGATGTGCAAATGGTACTCGTGAGGTTGCCAAGTGCCTTGGACTGTGTCCCAGATAATGCCCCCCCTCACCCTATCTGGGAAGCATCAGTGGTAATTGTGGCTACTGGATGAGGGGCTACAAAAGGTCTGCCTAGAGTGACTAGGGGAGAGTGGAGCCACCACTGTAGATCTTTCTTGCAAACATCTGTGATTAAGATAGTGTGTGACATTGGTAGATCCTGATATGACCACTGAGTGAAGAGGAGCCACTGCAAAATCCTCATATGGTAACGAGCTAACAGGACTAGAGTAATGGCAGTCACCATCAAACCCAAGACCTTTAGGACTAACCGAGCCTGAACCTTTGACTGACATGAGAAGAGACCTGACCTCGAATGGCAAGCACCCTTTCTTGTGGGAGCTTGGCTATCATGTCTCTTATATTTAGTTGAGCACCTATAAAAGTAACACACAGAGGGCAACAAGGCAGATTTTTTCATAAATTTGTTGCGATTCCTAGGCGTGCACAAGTGTGAATCGTGTGGTTCCTGGCCCTTAACGGATTATGCTCGGTGGTGGCAGTGAGGAGCCAGTCTTCTAGATAAGAAACACCTGGAATCCCAAATGTCTCAGGTGAGCTGTCACTACTGCCATGCATTTTGTGAACACCCTGGGGGCTGTGGTGAGACCAAAGGGGCAGAGCTCTGAACTGGTAATAACTGGTCCCCAGCCGGAAGTGTAAATGTCTCCTGGACTGCCTGTCCATTTTTATATGGTAGTATGCATCCTGGAGATCGATAGAGAACATCCAATCATCCTGACCAAAAAAGGGTAGAATGGACTGCAGTGTCACCATCTGGAACTTGGGTCTTCTTTACTAACCTATTTAACTTGTTGAGATCCAGGGCAAGTCTCCAGTCCCCTGTCTTTTTTATAACTAAAATGAACCTCGAGTAAAGTTCCAGATTCTATCTGGTCTTTGGAGATTTCCTGAATGGCTCTTTTTTGCAGCAAAGTTTGTACTTGATCCCAAAGATTGGGTGAAACATCTGGGGACTGATGATTTGACTTCTTGGGGGTGTTTGGGAGAAGGGAATTTTGTAACCTCTGGATATTATGCACTGTACCTATGCGTCTTCTGTTATATCTTTTGGGTACAGTGATATTCTGGACAGCCGGGCAATCCTTCAGGGATTCTGAAAGTATCTGAACGTATCCCAGTCACCCTGTTGCGGACCCCCCCCCCCCGCTACGAGGTCGGCGTCTCCTGTTATTTTCCCCTCTGCCACTGGGGGAATGGTCTCCATGAGTGTCCAGCAAAGCTCCCCTGGGATTTACAGAACATTTTGCCACTCTTTTGGCCTTTGGGATAATGCCAGGATGGAGTGGAAAAACATACTTCTACAGCAGAGAGAGTTTTGCCATCTCGTTCACTCCTGGTAACAGTCTCTCGAACTTGCGGCCCGAACAAGGCCGAGCCATCAAAGGGGGCGTTTGTAAAGGAGGACTTGAAGGGCTCTGCAAGTTCACAAAGGTGGATCCAGGAGCATCTGCAAAGAGCCACTTCTGTGCCCACAGTTCTACTCGCTCCATTTGCTGTGTAAGAAATCAGGCGCATGGAGGAGTTAACAATGGAGGTTGGGGTCGCTAGCTGGTTAGTCGCCTTGGAAGCCACTCCCTCAGCTGAAAGATCCTGGAGGGCGTCTCCCAGCTCTTTAAGGAGATCCCTCTGAAGTCTTGTGAAACATGTCAAATAGTTCAGCGATCGAAGAGTAAAGGCTGCTAAAGAGGAGAAAACATGCTTCTCATATCTATCCACTGCTCTAGACTCCTTGCTTGGCAGATGGATAAAGAGGAAGTCTCTGCGAGTTCCTTCTTGGTGGCCGCTGCCACCACCATAGCATCAACTGGCATGGCTTTAGAGAGAAAAGTCTTGTTCTCTGGTGCGGTCATGAATTTGTTAGGCCTTCTCAGAACGGGCTCCATGGTTTCTGGAGCACTCCACTCCTTTCGACTCACTACAGACAAAAGTGGATCGAATGGCGGAGACACCCAGGAGGTGGAAGGTCAAGAACCAAATGCGTCCAGGTATACGGACTCCTCCTCAGGAAGGCTAAGGGACTTTGTTTCCCCTCTGCCTAATTATCTCCAAGAATGAGGCATCTTCAGTGGGGGACCCTTCAGAGTCATCCAAGTCCGTGTCAGAAGTGACTCAGAGTCCACATGCTTCCTCTTACATTTTGTCTTCCTGGGAACCTCACGAGAGGTCTTGGAAGAAGAGGGGTCACCCTGTGGAGCATCCTGGGGCATCGGTTCCCTACGCTTGGGACCGAGAGAGAGCAGGATCAGAGGCAAACACTGGTATTGATGGGGACAGAGCCAATGAAGCCTATGGTGGAGCTGATTTGGTGGACAGCACACTCATCAGCTTGAAGGCGCCACGGTCCAGTTAGAGGTAAATTAGGCTCAACAATTAACAGTTAAGCTAGGAGACGACATAAAATGGTGATGTATAATCAGTCTACAGGAAAGGCATCTGTACAAGTTTGGAAGTTAGCAGGGAAGAAAGTAATATATCTGGAAGGTTGGTTTAACAGCATTTTGAAAGGAGGGGAAGCAACAAAATTTTGGAAGAAGCTGTGGGGGCTACAATACCTAAAGATGTTAAAGACCCATCAGATCCAACTTCATATCGATCCATTTCAAACTTTAAACCATGACTATAAAGTGTTTATGTCTATATTAGCTAAAAGAATGGCATGTTTTTCCAAAACAGACGGATCTGAATCGTGGTAACTGCAATGAACAACCTGGCGAGCAAGTGTCACCTAGGTAGAAAATATCCAAGATGAGACAGATATGGAGCCATGTGGTTTTGTTGAAACAAACATTTAACAACATTAATAGAACAATGATTATCCAGAGGTAAGAAGCATGTAAGAAAATACCACGGTTAATGGGTCTTAATGCAAAGAAAGCACTGGGATTTTATGAGTAGGACAATGGAAGCATCTGCATTCCCATATACAATAATGTTAATTAGAAGGGCATATGAAGGATTTCAGACTTGAAGATGTTAGATTTGCACTGGGTGTGATGAGGATGGACATGATTAGGAATAAGTATCTTAGAGGGCCAGCCCAGGTTGGGAGGTTTGAAGACAAAGCCAGAGAGGCAAGATTACGTTGGTTTGGACATGTGCTGAGGAGGGATGCAGAGTACATTGGGAAAAAGATGCTACGGATGAAGCTGCCAGGTAACAGGAAAAGAGGAAGGCCTAAGATAAGGTTTATGGATGTGGTGATAGAGGACATGCAGGTGGTTGGTGTGACAGAGCAAGATGCATAGGACAGGAAGAAATGGAAACAGCTGATCCGCTGTGGCGACCCCTAATGGGAGCAGCCAAAAGGAGGATTGAAGGCAAGAATTAAAGTGGGAGGGTTCCTCTCTGATAAGTTGTGACCTAATAGGGGAACCAGACAGGGGTGTCCTCTATGCCACTGGCAAAGATAAGGGACTCCAGTATTAAAGGATATACTTGGTCTGGTAATCAAGAAACAGAGGATTTATTTGCAGATATTTTTTCCTGGTAAATCCAAAAAAGGACATCTCAATGTGAAACATTCTGAAACACTTTCAAATCTTTTTGGGATATGAAATTAGTGAAGATTAAGCTATAGTCATAAATTATATACCTACACATGAACTGGTTCAGCAATATAAAGAATTTATGTACCTAACATAACGTTCCATGTTAGTTGTCCTTAATCTCGCCTTCCTTCTTGCTGGATGGGTTCAGAGACTATCCTCGGCCCTGACTCTGCCACTTACGATAGCTCGAGAGCTCTTTACTGGCTCGAGGCTACCCCTTATCCCAGAATGCCCAGCGTCGGCTACCCAGATCTCGTTTGAGATGGCTCACACTAGACATAATTATAATTATAGAAGATAATCCATTAATAAACCTGGATATAGAGTTAATTGTCATGGTTTGCTTGGGAAGCAACTAACAAAAATTAGCCAGTGAAACCATTAAGAAACTCCTCTCAATCCTCGAGGAAGGTGGAAGGAGAGAGACGCGAGAAGGACAACTAACATGGAACATTATGGTAGGTACATAACTTCTTTATGTTAAGTTGTCCAATCTCGCCTTCGTTCTTGGAACAGACTCTTCAGAACCATGGAACCAAAGGAAGCCCTGCCCTAGAAGACATCTACTTTGTAAAGAGAAATGAATGTATGATGATCTGCCCAAGTAGCTGCTGCACAAATTGAATATATGGGCAATCAAGATTGAAATGCTACCGAACTAGCTACTGACCTGGATGAATGACCTTTGGGTTTTGCTGGAAGATCTTTTTGTCGCAAATGGTAGGTATGGGCTATGGTATCCGATAACCATTTTGACAATGTTACTTTAGAAACTGGAAGGCCTTGTTTTTGTTAGGAAATGAAAGGAACTGATCTGATTTTCTCATCTCTTTACTTCTATGGAGATAGAAACGCAGTTGTTTATGCATATCCAATTGGTGTAATCTGTATTCTGCCTTGTTGGAATGATTAGGGAAAAAGACAGGAAGTTCAATGGATTGATTCAAATTGTGTTCTGAAAAAACTTTAGGTAGAAAAGATGGGTTGGTTCTCAGAGAAACTGTCTGTGAAAAACTAGGTATGGAGGATGAACACACTGCATGAAGTTCTGAAACACGTCTGGCAGAAGTAATAGCAACTAGGAAGAGTTTTCCAAGAGAGAAATTTCAAGGAACATGATGCTGCTGGTTCAAAGGGTGGCAGTATCAAGGAGGCCAGAACCAAATTGAGATCCCAAGGTGGAAGGGGCTCTTTCACTGGGGGTCTAAGTAGAGATGTACCTCTCATGAAGGCCTTAGAGTTTGAGACGCATTATGCTGGAATTAAACTCAGACGTGAAAATTTGAAATGGCAACTAGTTGTACTCTGATGGTAGCAGCCGCTGCACCAGAATGGCACAGTTCTACCAAGAAATCCAAAATCTCGTGTACAGGAGCTGTAAAAGGATCTAAATTCCTGGATTCTGCCCAGTAAGAGAATCTTTCCTATTTTCTAGCATAGACTTTCCTTGTATTTTGTCTTATGGGAGGAAACAATAATATCACACACTGCTGGGGAAATATTGAAGAGCCTGGCTAGGATTGGAAGTGGAGCAACCAAGATGTGAGCTTGAGAGATGAAGGGATTGGTGTAGCCCACCTGATTGATGAATCAAGCGGTCCAATACTGGGGTCCAGAATCCAAGGCTGGGCTAGAAGGTGGGGGTGAAGTAACAGAAACCAAATCTGTCGAGGTCAATAAGGGGCAATGAGGATCATTTTGCAACCCAAAGATTTTGCTTTCTGAATGACTTTTGGAATTAGGGGAAAGGGGGTAAATGCATAAAGGAGTCCCTGAGGCCAATCGTGGACTAGAGCGTCCCTGGGTGTCTGACCT